>NC_065575.1:47640000-47723244 GCF_937616625.2 Mercurialis annua | reverse complement strand
AAACCCTAAACCCTAAACCCTAAACCCTAAACCCTAAACCCTAAACCCTAAACCCTAAACCCTAAACCCTAAACCCTAAACCCTAAACCCTAAACCCTAAACCCTAAACCCTAAACCCTAAACCCTAAACCCTAAACCCTAAACCCTAAACCCTAAACCCTAAACCCTAAACCCTAAACCCTAAACCCTAAACCCTAAACCCTAAACCCTAAACCCTAAACCCTAAACCCTAAACCCTAAACCCTAAACCCTAAACCCTAAACCCTAAACCCTAAACCCTAAACCCTAAACCCTAAACCCTAAACCCTAAACCCTAAACCCTAAACCCTAAACCCTAAACCCTAAACCCTAAACCCTAAACCCTAAACCCTAAACCCTAAACCCTAAACCCTAAACCCTAAACCCTAAACCCTAAACCCTAAACCCTAAACCCTAAACCCTAAACCCTAAACCCTAAACCCTAAACCCTAAACCCTAAACCCTAAACCCTAAACCCTAAACCCTAAACCCTAAACCCTAAACCCTAAACCCTAAACCCTAAACCCTAAACCCTAAACCCTAAACCCTAAACCCTAAACCCTAAACCCTAAACCCTAAACCCTAAACCCTAAACCCTAAACCCTAAACCCTAAACCCTAAACCCTAAACCCTAAACCCTAAACCCTAAACCCTAAACCCTAAACCCTAAACCCTAAACCCTAAACCCTAAACCCTAAACCCTAAACCCTAAACCCTAAACCCTAAACCCTAAACCCTAAACCCTAAACCCTAAACCCTAAACCCTAAACCCTAAACCCTAAACCCTAAACCCTAAACCCTAAACCCTAAACCCTAAACCCTAAACCCTAAACCCTAAACCCTAAACCCTAAACCCTAAACCCTAAACCCTAAACCCTAAACCCTAAACCCTAAACCCTAAACCCTAAACCCTAAACCCTAAACCCTAAACCCTAAACCCTAAACCCTAAACCCTAAACCCTAAACCCTAAACCCTAAACCCTAAACCCTAAACCCTAAACCCTAAACCCTAAACCCTAAACCCTAAACCCTAAACCCTAAACCCTAAACCCTAAACCCTAAACCCTAAACCCTAAACCCTAAACCCTAAACCCTAAACCCTAAACCCTAAACCCTAAACCCTAAACCCTAAACCCTAAACCCTAAACCCTAAACCCTAAACCCTAAACCCTAAACCCTAAACCCTAAACCCTAAACCCTAAACCCTAAACCCTAAACCCTAAACCCTAAACCCTAAACCCTAAACCCTAAACCCTAAACCCTAAACCCTAAACCCTAAACCCTAAACCCTAAACCCTAAACCCTAAACCCTAAACCCTAAACCCTAAACCCTAAACCCTAAACCCTAAACCCTAAACCCTAAACCCTAAACCCTAAACCCTAAACCCTAAACCCTAAACCCTAAACCCTAAACCCTAAACCCTAAACCCTAAACCCTAAACCCTAAACCCTAAACCCTAAACCCTAAACCCTAAACCCTAAACCCTAAACCCTAAACCCTAAACCCTAAACCCTAAACCCTAAACCCTAAACCCTAAACCCTAAACCCTAAACCCTAAACCCTAAACCCTAAACCCTAAACCCTAAACCCTAAACCCTAAACCCTAAACCCTAAACCCTAAACCCTAAACCCTAAACCCTAAACCCTAAACCCTAAACCCTAAACCCTAAACCCTAAACCCTAAACCCTAAACCCTAAACCCTAAACCCTAAACCCTAAACCCTAAACCCTAAACCCTAAACCCTAAACCCTAAACCCTAAACCCTAAACCCTAAACCCTAAACCCTAAACCCTAAACCCTAAACCCTAAACCCTAAACCCTAAACCCTAAACCCTAAACCCTAAACCCTAAACCCTAAACCCTAAACCCTAAACCCTAAACCCTAAACCCTAAACCCTAAACCCTAAACCCTAAACCCTAAACCCTAAACCCTAAACCCTAAACCCTAAACCCTAAACCCTAAACCCTAAACCCTAAACCCTAAACCCTAAACCCTAAACCCTAAACCCTAAACCCTAAACCCTAAACCCTAAACCCTAAACCCTAAACCCTAAACCCTAAACCCTAAACCCTAAACCCTAAACCCTAAACCCTAAACCCTAAACCCTAAACCCTAAACCCTAAACCCTAAACCCTAAACCCTAAACCCTAAACCCTAAACCCTAAACCCTAAACCCTAAACCCTAAACCCTAAACCCTAAACCCTAAACCCTAAACCCTAAACCCTAAACCCTAAACCCTAAACCCTAAACCCTAAACCCTAAACCCTAAACCCTAAACCCTAAACCCTAAACCCTAAACCCTAAACCCTAAACCCTAAACCCTAAACCCTAAACCCTAAACCCTAAACCCTAAACCCTAAACCCTAAACCCTAAACCCTAAACCCTAAACCCTAAACCCTAAACCCTAAACCCTAAACCCTAAACCCTAAACCCTAAACCCTAAACCCTAAACCCTAAACCCTAAACCCTAAACCCTAAACCCTAAACCCTAAACCCTAAACCCTAAACCCTAAACCCTAAACCCTAAACCCTAAACCCTAAACCGTAAACCCTAAACCCTAAACCCTAAACCCTAAACCCTAAACCCTAAACCCTAAACCCCAAACCCCAAACCCCAAACCCCAAACCCCAAACCCCAAACCCCAAACCCCAAACCCCAAACCCCAAACCCCAAACCCCAAACCCCAAACCCCAAACCCTAAACCCTAAACCCCAAACCCCAAACCCCAAACCCCAAACCCCAAACCCCAAACCCCAAACCCCAAACCCCAAACCCCAAACCCTAAACCCCAAACCCCAAACCCCAAACCCCAAACCCCAAACCCCAAACCCCAAACCCCAAACCCCAAACCCCAAACCCTAAACCCCAAACCCCAAACCCCAAACCCCAAACCCTAAACCCTAAACCCTAAACCCTAAGAGCTGTTTTGGGGAATGCAGAAAAGCCCCAAAAACAGGATAAAACGATAATTAATTTATCAAATAACTTTTATATGATTTTCAATAATCCCAACTAGAAACGTTGTCCGAATAACCGATAATTTATCGAGCTAACAAAATTCCTAGTCAAACTCAACTTTTTAAAAATCTCTTTTCTATCCTACTTCGGTCTATCAAAATGCTTACATAAAACAGTCTAATTAACAAAATAATTAAATATTAATATTGTCTGTACCACTGTCTAAATCTTTTGATCAGGTTCCTACTTCATCCGGTACGCTTATAGCGTCAAAAAACGCACCCAAATTCCCCTCCCTGAGTTGTTTTGGAGAATGCACAAAAACCCCAAAAAGCGGGATAAAACGATAATTTATTTATCAAATAACTTTTCTATGATTTAAATAATCCCAACTAGAAATTTTGTCCCAATAACAGATAACTTATCGAGCTAACAAAATTCCTAGCTAAACTCAACTTTTCAAAAGTCTCTTTTCTAGCCTACTTCGGGCTATCAAAATGCTTACATAAAACAGACTGATTAACAATCTAATTGAATATTTATATTGTATTCAACACCCTCTAAAACTTCCGTTGAGGTTCCAACTTCATCTGGTACGCTTATAGGGTCAAAAAACGCACCCAAACTCCCCTCCCTGAGCTGTTTTGGAGAATGTAGAATAGCCCAAAAAATGGGATAAAACGATGATTCATTTATCAAATAACTCTTCTATTATTTTAATTAATCCCAACTAGAAACGTTGTCTGAATAACCGATAACTTATCGAGCTAACAAAATTCCTAGTTAAACTCAACTTTTTAAAAATTCCTTTTCTAGCCTACTTCGGGCTATCAAAACGCTTACTTAAAACGGTCTGATTACCAAACTAATTGAACATTCTTATTGTCTTCAACACCCTCTAAAACTTCCGTTAAGGTTCCAACTTCATCCGGTACGCGTAGGGGGTCAAAAAACATACCCAAACTCCCATCCCCGAGTTGTTTTGGGGAATGCAGAAAAGCCCCAAAAACAGGATAAAACGATAATTTATTTATCAAATAACTTTTCTATGATTTTAAATAATCTCAACTAGAAATTTTGTCCCAATAAATAATAACTTATCGAGCTAACAAAATTCCTAGCTAAACTCAATTTTTCAAAAGTCTCTTTTCTAGCCTACTTCGGGCTATCAAAATGCTTACATAAAACAGACTGATTAACAAACTAATTGAATATTTATATTGTATTCAACACCCTCTAAAACTTCCGTTGAAGTTCCAACTTCATCTGGTACGCTTATAGGGTCAAAAAATGCACCCAAACTCCCCTCCCTGAGCTGTTTTGGAGAATGTAGAATAGCCCAAAGAATGGGATAAAACGATAATTCATTTATCAAGTAACTCTTCTATTATTTTAATTAATACCAACTAGAAACGTTGTATGAATAACCGATAACTTATCGAGCTAACAAAATTCCTAGTTAAACTCAACTTTTTAAAAATTCTTTTTCTAGCCTACTTCGGGCTATCAAAACGCTTACTTAAAACAGTCTGATTACCAAACTAATTGAACATTCTTATTGTCTTCAACACCCTCTAAAACTTCCGTTGAGGTTCCAACTTCATGCGGTACGCGTAAGGGGTCAAAAAATATACCCGAACTCCCATCCCCGAGCTGTTTTGGGGAATGCAGAAAAGCCCCAAAAACAGGATAAAACGATAATTAATTTATCAAATAACTTTTATATGATTTTCAATAATCCCAACTAGAAACGTTGTCCGAATAACCGATAATTTATCGAGCTAACAAAATTCCTAGTCAAACTCAACTTTTTAAAAATCTCTTTTCTATCCTACTTCGGGCTATCAAAATGCTTGCATAAAACAGTCTAATTAACAAAATAATTAAATATTAATATTGTCTGTACCACTGTCTAAATCTTTTGATCAGGTTCCTACTTCATCCGGTACGCTTATAGGGTCAAAAAACGCACCCAAACTCCCCTCCCTGAGTTGTTTTGGAGAATGCACAAAAACCCCAAAAAGCGGGATAAAACGATAATTTATTTATCAAATAACTTTTCTATGATTTTAAATAATCCCAACTAGAAATTTTGTCCCAATAACAGATAACTTATCGAGCTAACAAAATACCTAGTTAAAATCAACTTTTCAAAAATCCCTTTTCTAGCCTACTTCGGGCTATCAAAATGCTTACATAAAACGGTATGATTAACAAACTAATTGAATATTCATATTGTATTCAACACCCTCTAAAACTTCGGTTGAGGTTCCAACTTCATCTGGTACGCTTATAGGGTCAAAAAACGCACCCAAACTCCCCTCCCTGAGCTTTTTTGGGGAATGCAAAATAGCCAAAAAAAATGGGATAAAACGATAATTCATTTATCAAATAACTCTTCTATAATTTTAATTAATACCAACTAGAAACGTTGTCTGAATAACCGATAACTTATCGAGCTAACAGAATTCCTAGTTAAACTCAACTTTTTAAAAATTCCTTTTCTAGCCTACTTCGGGCTATCAAAACGCTTCCTTAAAACGGTCTGATTACCAAACTAATTGAACATTCTTATTGTCTTCAACACCCTCTAAAACTTCCGTTAAGGTTCCAACTTCATCCGGTACGCGTAGGGGGTCAAAAAACATACCCAAACTCCCATCCCCGAGTTGTTTTGGGGAATGCAGAAAAGCCCCAAAAACAGGATAAAACGATAATTTATTTATCAAATAACTTTTCTATGATTTTAAATAATCTCAACTAGAAATTTTGTCCCAATAAATAATAACTTATCGAGCTAACAAAATTCCTAGCTAAACTCAACTTTTCAAAAGTCTATTTTCTAGCCTACTTCGGGCTATCAAAATGCTTACATAAAACAGACTGATTAACAAACTAATTGAATATTTATATTGTATTCAACACCCTCTAAAACTTCCGTTGAGGTTCCAACTTCATCTGGTACGCTTATAGGGTCAAAAAATGCACCCAAACTCCCCTCCCTGAGCTGTTTTGGAGAATGTAGAATAGCCCAAAAAATGGGATAAAACGATAATTCATTTATCAAGTAACTCTTCTATTATTTTAATTAATACCAACTAGAAACGTTGTCTGAATAACCGATAACTTATCGAGCTAACAAAATTCCTAGTTAAACTCAACTTTTTAAAAATTCCTTTTCTAGCCTACTTCGGGCTATCAAAACGCTTACTTAAAACAGTCCGATTACCAAACTAATTGAACATTCTTATTGTCTTCAACACCCTCTAAAACTTCCGTTGAGGTTCCAACTTCATGTGGTACGCGTAAGGGGTCAAAAAATATACCCAAACTCCCATCCCCGAGCTGTTTTGGGGAATGCAGAAAAGCCCCAAAAACAGGATAAAACGATAATTAATTTATCAAATAACTTTTATATGATTTTCAATAATCCCAACTAGAAACGTTGTCCGAATAACCGATAATTTATCGAGCTAACAAAATTCCTAGTCAAACTCAACTTTTTAAAAATCTCTTTTCTATCCTACTTCGGGCTATCAAAATGCTTGCATAAAACAGTCTAATTAACAAAATAATTAAATATTAATATTGTCTGTACCACTGTCTAAATCTTTTGATCAGGTTCCTACTTCATCCGGTACGCTTATAGGGTCAAAAAACGCACCCAAACTCCCCTCCCTGAGTTGTTTTGGAGAATGCACAAAAACCCCAAAAAGCGGGATAAAACGATAATTTATTTATCAAATAACTTTTCTATGATTTTAAATAATCCCAACTAGAAATTTTGTCCCAATAACAGATAACTTATCGAGCTAACAAAATACCTAGTTAAAATCAACTTTTCAAAAATCCCTTTTCTAGCCTACTTCGGGCTATCAAAATGCTTACATAAAACGGTATGATTAACAAACTAATTGAATATTCATATTGTATTCAACACCCTCTAAAACTTCGGTTGAGGTTCCAACTTCATCTGGTACGCTTATAGGGTCAAAAAACGCACCCAAACTCCCCTCCCTGAGCTTTTTTGGGGAATGCAAAATAGCCAAAAAAAATGGGATAAAACGATAATTCATTTATCAAATAACTCTTCTATAATTTTAATTAATACCAACTAGAAACGTTGTCTGAATAACCGATAACTTATCGAGCTAACAGAATTCCTAGTTAAACTCAACTTTTTAAAAATTCCTTTTCTAGCCTACTTCGGGCTATCAAAACGCTTGCTTAAAACGGTCTGATTACCAAACTAATTTAACATTTTTATTGTCTTCAACACCCTCTAAAACTTCCGTTAAGGTTCCAACTTCATCCGGTACGCGTAGGGGGTCAAAAAACATACCCAAACTCCCATCCCCGAGTTGTTTTGGGGAATGCAGAAAAGCCCCAAAAACAGGATAAAACGATAATTTATTTATCAAATAACTTTTCTATGATTTTAAATAATCTCAACTAGAAATTTTGTCCCAATAAATAATAACTTATCGAGCTAACAAAATTCCTAGCTAAACTCAACTTTTCAAAAGTCTATTTTCTAGCCTACTTCGGGCTATCAAAATGCTTACATAAAACAGACTGATTAACAAACTAATTGAATATTTATATTGTATTCAACACCCTCTAAAACTTCCGTTGAGGTTCCAACTTCATCTGGTACGCTTATAGGGTCAAAAAATGCACCCAAACTCCCCTCCCTGAGCTGTTTTGGAGAATGTAGAATAGCCCAAAAAATGGGATAAAACGATAATTCATTTATCAAGTAACTCTTCTATTATTTTAATTAATACCAACTAGAAACGTTGTCTGAATAACCGATAACTTATCGAGCTAACAAAATTCCTAGTTAAACTCAACTTTTTAAAAATTCCTTTTCTAGCCTACTTCGGGCTATCAAAACGCTTACTTAAAACAGTCCGATTACCAAACTAATTGAACATTCTTATTGTCTTCAACACCCTCTAAAACTTCCGTTGAGGTTCCAACTTCATGTGGTACGCGTAAGGGGTCAAAAAATATACCCAAACTCCCATCCCCGAGCTGTTTTGGGGAATGCAGAAAAGCCCCAAAAACAGGATAAAACGATAATTAATTTATCAAATAACTTTTATATGATTTTCAATAATCCCAACTAGAAACGTTGTCCGAATAACCGATAATTTATCGAGCTAACAAAATTCCTAGTCAAACTCAACTTTTTAAAAATCTCTTTTCTATCCTACTTCGGGCTATCAAAATGCTTGCATAAAACAGTCTAATTAACAAAATAATTAAATATTAATATTGTCTGTACCACTGTCTAAATCTTTTGATCAGGTTCCTACTTCATCCGGTACGCTTATAGGGTCAAAAAACGCACCCAAACTCCCCTCCCTGAGTTGTTTTGGAGAATGCACAAAAACCCCAAAAAGCGGGATAAAACGATAATTTATTTATCAAATAACTTTTCTATGATTTTAAATAATCCCAACTAGAAATTTTGTCCCAATAACAGATAACTTATCGAGCTAACAAAATACCTAGTTAAAATCAACTTTTCAAAAATCCCTTTTCTAGCCTACTTCGGGCTATCAAAATGCTTACATAAAACGGTATGATTAACAAACTAATTGAATATTCATATTGTATTCAACACCCTCTAAAACTTCGGTTGAGGTTACAACTTCATCTGGTACGCTTATAGGGTCAAAAAACGCACCCAAACTCCCCTCCCTGAGCTTTTTTGGGGAATGCAAAATAGCCAAAAAAATGGGATAAAACGATAATTCATTTATCAAATAACTCTTCTATAATTTTAATTAATACCAACTAGAAACGTTGTCTGAATAACCGATAACTTATCGAGCTAACAGAATTCCTAGTTAAACTCAACTTTTTAAAAATTCCTTTTCTAGCCTACTTCGGGCTATCAAAACGCTTACTTAAAACGGTCTGATTACCAAACTAATTGAACATTCTTATTATCTTCAACACCCTCTAAAACTTCCGTTGAGGTTCCAACTTCATCCGGTACACGTAGGGGGTCAAAAAACATACCCAAACTCCCATCCCTGAGTTGTTTTGGGGAATGCAGAAAAGCCCCCAAAACTGGATAAAACGATAATTAATTTATCAAATAACTTTTATATGATTTTCAATAATCCCAACTAGAAACGTTGTCCGAATAACCGATAATTTATCGAGCTAACAAAATTCCTAGTCAAACTCAACTTTTTAAAAATCCGTTTTCTATCCTACTTCGGGCTATCAAAATGCTTACATAAAACGGTCTGATTAACAAACTAATTAAATATTCATATTGTCTGTAACACTGTCTAAATCTTTTGATCAGGTTCCTACTTCATCCGGTACGCTTATAGGGTCAAAAAACGCACCCAAACTCCCCTCCCTGAGCTGTTATGGGGAATGCCAAAAACCCCAAAAAACGGGATAAAACGATAATTTATTTATCAAATAACTTTTCTATGATTTTAAATAATCTCAACTAGAAATTTTGTCCCAATAACAGATAACTTATCGAGCTAACAAAATTCCTAGCTAAACTCAACTTTTCAAAAGTCTCTTTTTTAGCCTACTTCGGGCTATCAAAATGCTTACATAAAACAGACTGATTAACAAACTAATTGAATATTTATATTGTATTCAACACCCTCTAAAACATCGGTTGAGGTTCCAACTTCATCTGGTACGCTTATAGGGTCAAAAAACGCACCCAAACTCCCCTCCTTGAGCTTTTTTGGGGAATGCAGAATAGCCAAAAAAATGGGATAAAACGATAATTCATTTATCAAATAACTCTTCTATAATTTTAATTAATCCCAACTAGAAACGTTGTCTGAATAACCGATAACTTATCGAGCTAACAGAATTCCTAGTTAAACTCAACTTTTTAAAAATTCCTTTTCTAGCCTACTTCGGGCTATCAAAACGCTTACTTAAAACGGTCTGATTACCAAACTAATTGAACATTCTTATTGTCTTCAATACCCTCTAAAACTTCCGTTGAGGTTCCAACTTCATCCGGTACACGTAGGGGGTCAAAAAACATACCCAAACTCCCATCCCTGAGTTGTTTTGGGGAATGCAGAAAAGCCCCAAAAACTTGATAAAACGATAATTAATTTATCAAATAACTTTTATATGATTTTCAATAATCCCAACTAGAAACGTTGTCCGAATAACCGATAATTTATCGAGCTAACAAAATTCCTAGTCAAACTAAACTTTTTAAAAATCCGTTTTCTATCCTACTTCGGGCTATCAAAATGCTTACATAAAACGGTCTGATTAACAAACTAATTAAATATTCATATTGTCTGTAACACTGTCTAAATCTTTTGATCAGGTTCCTACTTCATCCGGTACGCTTATAGGGTCAAAAAACGCACCCAAACTCCCCTCCCTGAGCTGTTATGGGGAATGCCAAAAGCCCAAAAAACGGGATAAAACGATAATTTATTTATCAAATAACTTTTCTATGATTTTAAATAATTTCAACTAGAAATTTTGTCCCAATAACAGATAACTTATCGAGCTAACAAAATTCCTAGCTAAACTCAACTTTTCAAAAGTCTCTTTTCTAGCCTACTTCGGGCTATCAAAATGCTTACATAAAACAGACTGATTAACAAACTAATTGAATGTTTATATTGTATTCAACACCCTCTAAAACTTCCGTTCAGGTTCCAACTTCATCTGGTACGCTTATAGGGTCAAACAACGCACCCAAACTCCCCTCCCTGAGCTTTTTTGGGGAATGCAGAATAGCCCAAAAAATGGGATAAAACGATAATTCATTTATCAAATAACTCTTCTATAATTTTAATTAATCCCAACTAGAAAACGTTGTCTGAATAATGATAACTTATCCAACTAACAGAATTCCTAGTTAAACTCAACTTTTTAAAAATTCCTTTTCTAGCCTACTTCGGGCTATCAAAACGCTTACTTAAAACGGTCTGATTACCAAACTAATTGAACATTCTTATTTTCTTCAACACCCTCTAAAACTTCCGTTGAGGTTCCAACTTCATCCGGTACACGTAGGGGGTCAAAAAACATACCCAAACTCCCATCCCTGAGTTATTTTGGGGAATGCAGAAAAGCCCCAAAAACGGGATAAAACGATAATTAATTTATCAAATAATTCTTCTATTATTTTAATTAATCGCAACTAGAAACGTTGTCCGAATAACCGATAATTTATCGAGCTAACAAAATTCCTAGTCAAACTCAACTTTCAAAAATCCCTTTTCTATCCTACTTCGGGCTATCAAAATGCTTACATAAAACGGTCTGATTAACAAACTAATTGAATATTTATAATGTCTGTAACACTGTCTAAATCTTTTGTTCAGGTTCCAACTTCATCCAGTACGCTTATAGGGTCAAAAAACGCACTCAAACACCCCTCCCTGAGCAGTTTTGGGGAATGCAGAAAAGCCCCAAAAACGGGATAAAACGATAATTAATTTATCAAATAATTCTTCTATTATTTTAATTAATCGCAACTAGAAACGTTGTCCGAATAACCGATAATTTATCGAGCTAACAAAATTTCTAGTCAAACTCAACTTTCAAAAATCCCTTTTCTAGCCTACTTCGGGCTATCAAAATGCTTACATAAAACGGTCTGATTAACAAACTAATTGAATATTCATATTTTCTTCAATACCCTCTAAAACTTCCGTTGAGGTTCCAACTTCATCCGGTACGCTTATAGGGTCAAAAAGACGCACCCAAACTCCCCTCCCTGAGCTGTTTTGGGGAATGCAGAAATCCCCGAAAATGGGATAAAATGATAATTCATTTATCAAATAACTCTTCTATTATTTTAATTAATCCCAACTAGAAACGTTGTCTGAATAACCGATAACTTATCGAGCTACCAGAATTCCTAATTAAACTCAACTTTAACAAAATTCCTTTTCTAGCCTACTTCGGGCTATCAAAACGCTTACTTAAAACAGTCTGATTACTAAACTAATTGAACATTCTTATTTTCTTCAACACCCTGTAAAACTTTCTTTGAGGTTCCAACTTCATCCGGTACGCGTAGGGGGTCAAAAAACATACCCAAAATCCCCTCCCTGAGTTGTTTTTGGGAATGCAGAAAAGCCCCAAAAACAGGATAAAACGATAATTAATATATCAAATAACTTTAATATGATTTTCAATAATCCCAACTAGAAACGTTGTTCGAATAACGGATAATTTATCGAGCTAACAAAATTCCTAGTCAAACTCAACTTTTCAAAAATCCCTTTTCTAGCCTACTTCGGGTTATCAAAATACTTACATAAAACGGTCTGATTAACAAACTAATTGAATATTCATATTGTCTGTAACACTGTATAAATCTTTTGTTCAGGTTCCAACTTCATCCGGTACGCTTATAGGGTCAAAAAAGGCACCCTAACGCCCCTCCCTGAGCTGTTTTAGGGAATGCACAAAAACCCCAAAAACGGGATAAAACGATAATTTATTTATCAAATAACTTTTCTATGATTTTAAATAATCCCAACTATAAATCTTTTCCCAATAACAGATAACTTATCGAGCTAACAAAATTCATAGTCAAACTCAACTTTTCAAAAATCCCTTTTCTAGCCTACTTCGGGCTATCAAAATGCTTACATAAAACGGTCTGATTAACAAACTAATTGAATATTCATATTGTCTGCAACCCCGTCTAAAATCTTTTGTTCAGGTTCAAACTTCATCAGATACGCTTATAGGGTCAAAAAACGCACAAAAACTCCCCTCCCTGAGCTGTTTTGGGGAATGCAGAAAAACCCAAAAAATGGGAAAAAACGATAATTCATTTATCAAAAAACTCTTCTATTATTTTAATTAATCCCAACTAGAAAAGTTGTCTGAATAACCGATAACTTATCGAGCTAACAGAATTCCTAGTTAAATTAAACTTTTTAAAAATTCCTTTTCTAGCCTACTTCGGGCTATCAAAAGGCTTACTTAAAACAGTCTGATTACCAAACTAATTGAACATTCTTATTGTCTCCAACACCCTCTAAAACTTCCTTTGAGGTTCCAACTTCATCCGGTACGCATAGGGGGTCAAAAAACATACCCAAACTCCCATCCCTGAGTTGTTTTGGGGAATGCAGAAAAGCCCCAAAAACTGGATAAAACGATAATTAATTTATCAAATAACTTTTATATGATTTTCAATAATCCCAACTAGAAACGTTGTCCGAATAACCGATAATTTATCGAGCTAACAAAATTCCTAGTCAAACTAAACTTTTTAAAAATCTGTTTTCTATCCTACTTCGGGCTATCAAAATGCTTACATAAAACGGTCTGATTAACAAACTAATTAAATATTCATATTGTCTGTAACACTGTCTAAATCTTTTGATCAGGTTCCTACTTCATCCGGTACGCTTATAGGGTCAAAAAACGCACCCAAACTCCCCTCCCTGAGCTGTTATGGGGAATGCCAAAAGCCCAAAAAACGGGATAAAACGATAATTTATTTATCAAATAACTTTTCTATGATTTTAAATAATTTCAACTAGAAATTTTGTCCCAATAACAGATAACTTATCGAGCTAACAAAATTCCTAGCTAAACTCAACTTTTCAAAAGTCTCTTTTCTAGCCTACTTCGGGCTATCAAAATGCTTACATAAAACAGACTGATTAACAAACTAATTGAATGTTTATATTGTATTCAACACCCTCTAAAACTTCCGTTCAGGTTCCAACTTCATCTGGTACGCTTATAGGGTCAAACAACGCACCCAAACTCCCCTCCCTGAGCTTTTTTGGGGAATGCAGAATAGCCCAAAAAATGGGATAAAACGATAATTCATTTATCAAATAACTCTTCTATAATTTTAATTAATCCCAACTAGAAAACGTTGTCTGAATAATGATAACTTATCCAACTAACAGAATTCCTAGTTAAACTCAACTTTTTAAAAATTCCTTTTCTAGCCTACTTCGGGCTATCAAAACGCTTACTTAAAACGGTCTGATTACCAAACTAATTGAACATTCTTATTTTCTTCAACACCCTCTAAAACTTCCGTTGAGGTTCCAACTTCATCCGGTACACGTAGGGGGTCAAAAAACATACCCAAACTCCCATCCCTGAGTTATTTTGGGGAATGCAGAAAAGCCCCAAAAACGGGATAAAACGATAATTAATTTATCAAATAATTCTTCTATTATTTTAATTAATCGCAACTAGAAACGTTGTCCGAATAACCGATAATTTATCGAGCTAACAAAATTCCTAGTCAAACTCAACTTTCAAAAATCCCTTTTCTATCCTACTTCGGGCTATCAAAATGCTTACATAAAACGGTCTGATTAACAAACTAATTGAATATTTATAATGTCTGTAACACTGTCTAAATCTTTTGTTCAGGTTCCAACTTCATCCAGTACGCTTATAGGGTCAAAAAACGCACTCAAACACCCCTCCCTGAGCAGTTTTGGGGAATGCAGAAAAGCCCCAAAAACGGGATAAAACGATAATTAATTTATCAAATAATTCTTCTATTATTTTAATTAATCGCAACTAGAAACGTTGTCCGAATAACCGATAATTTATCGAGCTAACAAAATTTCTAGTCAAACTCAACTTTCAAAAATCCCTTTTCTAGCCTACTTCGGGCTATCAAAATGCTTACATAAAACGGTCTGATTAACAAACTAATTGAATATTCATATTTTCTTCAATACCCTCTAAAACTTCCGTTGAGGTTCCAACTTCATCCGGTACGCTTATAGGGTCAAAAAGACGCACCCAAACTCCCCTCCCTGAGCTGTTTTGGGGAATGCAGAAATCCCCGAAAATGGGATAAAATGATAATTCATTTATCAAATAACTCTTCTATTATTTTAATTAATCCCAACTAGAAACGTTGTCTGAATAACCGATAACTTATCGAGCTACCAGAATTCCTAATTAAACTCAACTTTAACAAAATTCCTTTTCTAGCCTACTTCGGGCTATCAAAACGCTTACTTAAAACAGTCTGATTACTAAACTAATTGAACATTCTTATTTTCTTCAACACCCTGTAAAACTTTCTTTGAGGTTCCAACTTCATCCGGTACGCGTAGGGGGTCAAAAAACATACCCAAAATCCCCTCCCTGAGTTGTTTTTGGGAATGCAGAAAAGCCCCAAAAACAGGATAAAACGATAATTAATATATCAAATAACTTTAATATGATTTTCAATAATCCCAACTAGAAACGTTGTTCGAATAACGGATAATTTATCGAGCTAACAAAATTCCTAGTCAAACTCAACTTTTCAAAAATCCCTTTTCTAGCCTACTTCGGGTTATCAAAATACTTACATAAAACGGTCTGATTAACAAACTAATTGAATATTCATATTGTCTGTAACACTGTATAAATCTTTTGTTCAGGTTCCAACTTCATCCGGTACGCTTATAGGGTCAAAAAAGGCACCCTAACGCCCCTCCCTGAGCTGTTTTAGGGAATGCACAAAAACCCCAAAAACGGGATAAAACGATAATTTATTTATCAAATAACTTTTCTATGATTTTAAATAATCCCAACTATAAATCTTTTCCCAATAACAGATAACTTATCGAGCTAACAAAATTCATAGTCAAACTCAACTTTTCAAAAATCCCTTTTCTAGCCTACTTCGGGCTATCAAAATGCTTACATAAAACGGTCTGATTAACAAACTAATTGAATATTCATATTGTCTGCAACCCCGTCTAAAATCTTTTGTTCAGGTTCAAACTTCATCCGATACGCTTATAGGGTCAAAAAACGCACAAAAACTCCCCTCCCTGAGCTGTTTTGGGGAATGCAGAAAAACCCAAAAAATGGGAAAAAACGATAATTCATTTATCAAAAAACTCTTCTATTATTTTAATTAATCCCAACTAGAAAAGTTGTCTGAATAACCGATAACTTATCGAGCTAACAGAATTCCTAGTTAAATTAAAATTTTTAAAAATTCCTTTTCTAGCCTACTTCGGGCTATCAAAAGGCTTACTTAAAACAGTCTGATTACCAAACTAATTGAACATTCTTATTGTCTCCAACACCCTCTAAAACTTCCTTTGAGGTTCCAACTTCATCCGGTACGCATAGGGGGTCAAAAAACATACCCAAACTCCCCTTCCTGATCTGTTTTGGGGAATGAAGAAAAGCCCCAAAAACAGGATAAAACGATAATTAATATATCAAATAACTTTAATATGATTTTCAATAATCCTAACTAGAAACGTTGTTCGAATAACCGATAATTTATCGAGCTAACAAAATTCCTAGTCAAACACAACTTTTCAAAAATCCCTTTTCTAGCCTACTTCGGCTATCAAAATGCTTACATAAAACGGTCTGATTAACAAACTAATTGAATATTCATATTGTCTGTAACATTGTATAAATCTTTTCTTCAGGTTCCAACTTCATTCGGTACGCTTATAGGGTCAAAAAATGCACCCAAATTCCCTCTCTGAGCTGTTTTGGGGAATGCACAAAAACTCCAAAAACGGGATAAAACGATAATTTATTTATCAAATAACTTTTTTATGATTTTAAATAATCCAAACTAGAAATTTTGTCCCAATAACAGATAACTTATCGAGCTAACAAAATTCCTAGTTAAACTCAACTTTTCAAAAATCCCTTTTCTAGCCTACTTCGGGCTATCAAAATGCTTACATAAAACGGTCTGATTCACAAACTAATTAAATATTCATATTGTCTGTAACACTGTCTAAATCTTTTGATCAGGTTCCTACTTCATCCGGTACGCTTATAGGGTCAAAAAACGCACCCAAACTCCCCTCCCTGAGCTGTTTTGTGGAATGCCAAAAACCCCAAAAAACGGGATAAAACGATAATTTATTTATCAAATAACATATCTATGATTTTAAATAATCTCAACTAGAAATTTTGTCCCAATAACAGATAACTTATCGAGCTAACAAAATTCCTAGCTAAACTCAACTTTTCAAAAGTCTCTTTTCTAGCCTACTTCGGGCTATCAAAATGCTTACATAAAACAGACTGATTAACAATCTAATTGAATATTTATATTGTATTCAACACCCTCTAAAACTTCCGTTGAGGTTCCAACTTCATCTGGTACGCTTATAGGGTCAAAAAACGCACCCAAACTCCCCTCCCTGAGCTGTTTTGGAGAATGTAGAATAGCCCAAAAAATGGGATAAAACGATAATTCATTTATCAAATAACTCTTCTATTATTTTAATTAATCCCAACAAGAAACGTTGTCTGAATAACCGATAATTTATCGAGCTAACAGAATTCCTAATTAAACTCAACTTTCAAAAATCCCTTTTCTAGCCTACTTCGGGCTATCAAAATGCTTACATAAAACGGTCTGATTAACAAACTAATTGAATATTTATAATGTCTGTAACACTGTCTAAATCTTTTGTTCAGGTTCCAACTTCATCCAGTACGCTTATAGGGTCAAAAAACGCACCCAAACACCCCTCCCTGAGCGGTTTTGGGGAATGCAGAAAAGCCCCAAAAACGGGATAAAACGATAATTCATTTATCAAATAATTCTTCTATTATTTTAATTAATCGCAACTAGAAACATTGTCCGAATAACCGATTATTTATCGAGCTAACAAAATTCCTAGTCAAACTCAACTTTCAAAAATCCCTTTTCTATCCTACTTCGGGCTATCAAAATGCTTACATAAAACAGTCTGATTAACAAACTAACTGAATATTCATATTGTCTGTAACACTGTCTAAATCTTTTGATCAGGTACCTACTTCATCCGGTACGCTTATAGGGTCAAAAAACGCACCCAAACTCCCCTCCCCGAGCTGTCTTTGGAAATGCACAAAAACTCCAAAAAACGGGATAAAACGATAATTTATTTATCAAATAACTTTTCTATGATTTTAAATAATCTCAACTAGAAATTTTGTCCCAATAAAAAATAACTTATCGAGCTAACAAAATTCCTAGCTAAACTCAACTTTTCAAAAGTCTCTTTTCTAGCCTACTTCGGGCTATCAAAATGCTTACATAAAACAGACTGATTAACAATATAATTGAATATTTATATTGTATTCAACACCCTCTAAAACTTCCGTTGAGGTTCCAACTTCATCTGGTACGCTTATAGGGTCAAAAAACGCACCCAAACTCCCCTCCCTGAGCTGTTTTGGAGGATGTAGAATAGCCCAAAAAATGGGATAAAACGATGATTCATTTATCAAATAACTCTTCTATTATTTTAATTAATCGCAACTAGAAACATTGTCCGAATAACCGATTATTTATCGAGCTAACAAAATTCCTAGTCAAACTCAACTTTCCAAAATCCCTTTTCTATCCTACTTCGGGCTATCAAAATGCTTACATAAAACAGTCTGATTAACAAACTAACTAAATATTCATATTGTCTGTAACACTGTCTAAATCTTTTGATCAGGTACCTACTTCATCCGGTACGCATATAGGGTCAAAAAACGCACCCAAACTCCCCTCCCTGAGCTGTCTTTGGAAATGCACAAAAACTCCAAAAAATGGGATAAAACGATAATTAATTTATCAAATAACTCTTCTATTATTTTAATTAATCCCAACTAGAAACGTTGTCTGAATAACCGATAACTTATCGAGCTAACAGAATTCCTAGTTAAACTCAACTTTTTAAAAATTCCTTTTCTAGCCTACTTCGGGCTATCAAAACGCTTACTTAAAACAGTCTGATTACCAAACTAATTGAACATTCTTATTGTCTTCAACACCCTCTAAAACTTCCGTTGAGGTTCCAACTTCATGCGGTACGCGTAGGGGGTCAAAAACCATACCCAAACTCCCATCCCCGAGCTGTTTTGGGGAATGCAGAAAAGCCCCAAAAACAGGATAAAACGATAATTAATTTATCAAATAACTTTTATATGATTTTCAATAATCCCAACTAGAAACGTTGTCCGAATAACCGATAATTTATCGAGCTAACAAAATTCCTAGTCAAACTCAACTTTTTAAAAATCTCTTTTCTATCCTACTTCGGTCTATCAAAATGCTTACATAAAACGGTCTGATTAACAAATTAATTAAATATTCATATTGTCTGTAACATTGTCTAAATCTTTTGATCAGGTTCCTACTTCATCCGGTACGCTTATAGGGTCAAAAAACGCACCCAAACTCCCCTCCCTGAGCTGTTTTGGAGAATGCACAAAAACCCCAAAAAGCGGGATAAAACGATTTTGGGGAATGCAGAAAAGCCCCAAAAACAGGATAAAACGATAATTTATTTATCAAATAACTTTTATATGATTTAAATAATCCCAACTAGAAATTTTGTCCCAATAACCGATAACTTATCGAGCTAACAAAATTCCTAGTCAAACTCAACTTTTTAAAAATCTCTTTTCTATCCTACTTCGGGCTATCAAAATGCTTACATAAAACGGTCTGATTAACAAACTAATTAAATATTCATATTGTCTGTAACACTGTCTAAATCTTTTGATCAGGTTCCTACTTCATCCGGTACGCTTATAGGGTCAAAAAACGCACCCAAACTCCCCTCCCTGAGCTGTTTTGTGGAATGCCAAAAACCCCAAAAAACGGGATAAAACGATAATTTATTTATCAAATAACTTATCTATGATTTTAAATAATCCCAACTAGAAATTTTGTCCCAATAAAAAATAACTTATCGAGCTAACAAAATTCCTAGCTAAACTCAACTTTTCAAAAGTCTCTTTTCTAGCCTACTTCGGGCTATCAAAATGCTTACATAAAACAGACTGATTAACAATCTAATTGAATATTTATATTGTATTCAACACCCTCTAAAACTTACGTTGAGGTTCCAACTTCATCTGGTACGCTTATAGGGTCAAAAAACGCACCCAAACTCCCCTCCCTGAGCTGTTTTGGAGAATGTAGAATAGCCCAAAAAATGGGATAAAACGATGATTCATTTATCAAATAACTCTTCTATTATTTTAATTAATCGCAACTAGAAACATTGTCCGAATAACCGATTATTTATCGAGCTAACAAAATTCCTAGTCAAACTCAACTTTCAAAAATCCCTTTTCTATCCTACTTCGGGCTATCAAAATGCTTACATAAAACAGTCTGATTAACAAACTAACTAAATATTCATATTGTCTGTAACACTGTCTAAATCTTTTGATCAGGTACCTACTTCATCCGGTACGCATATAGGGTCAAAAAACGCACCCAAACTCCCCTCCCTGAGCTGTCTTTGGAAATGCACAAAAACTCCAAAAAATGGGATAAAACGATAATTCATTTATCAAATAACTCTTCTATTATTTTAATTAATCCCAACTAGAAACGTTGTCTGAATAACCGATAACTTATCGAGCTAACAGAATTCCTAGTTAAACTCAACTTTTTAAAAATTCCTTTTCTAGCCTACTTCGGGCTATCAAAACGCTTACTTAAAACAGTCTGATTACCAAACTAATTGAACATTCTTATTGTCTTCAACACCCTCTAAAACTTCCGTTGAGGTTCCAACTTCATGCGGTACGCGTAGGGGGTCAAAAACCATACCCAAACTCCCATCCCCGAGCTGTTTTGGGGAATGCAGAAAAGCCCCAAAAACAGGATAAAACGATAATTAATTTATCAAATAACTTTTATATGATTTTCAATAATCCCAACTAGAAACGTTGTCCGAATAACCGATAATTTATCGAGCTAACAAAATTCCTAGTCAAACTCAACTTTTTAAAAATCTCTTTTCTATCCTACTTCGGTCTATCAAAATGCTTACATAAAACAGTCTAATTAACAAAATAATTAAATATTAATATTGTCTGTACCACTGTCTAAATCTTTTGATCAGGTTCCTACTTCATCCGGTACGCTTATAGCGTCAAAAAACGCACCCAAATTCCCCTCCCTGAGTTGTTTTGGAGAATGCACAAAAACCCCAAAAAGCGGGATAAAACGATAATTTATTTATCAAATAACTTTTCTATGATTTAAATAATCCCAACTAGAAATTTTGTCCCAATAACAGATAACTTATCGAGCTAACAAAATTCCTAGTCAAACTCAACTTTTTAAAAATTCGTTTTCTATCCTACTTCGGGCTATCAAAATGCTTACATAAAACGGTCTGATTAACAAACTAATTAAATATTCATATTGTCTGTAACACTGTCTAAATCTTTTGATCAGGTTCCTACTTCATCCGGTACGCTTATAGGGTCAAAAAACGCACCCAAACTCCCCTCCCTGAGCTGTTTTGTGGAATGCCAAAAACCCCAAAAAACGGGATAAAACGATAATTTATTTATCAAATAACTTATCTATGATTTTAAATAATCTCAACTAGAAATTTTGTCCCAATAAAAAATAACTTATCGAGCTAACAAAATTCCTAGCTAAACTCAACTTTTCAAAAGTCTCTTTTCTAGCCTACTTCGGGCTATCAAAATGCTTACATAAAACAGACTGATTAACAATCTAATTGAATATTTATATTGTATTCAACACCCTCTAAAACTTACGTTGAGGTTCCAACTTCATCTGGTACGCTTATAGGGTCAAAAAACGCACCCAAACTCCCCTCCCTGAGCTGTTTTGGAGAATGTAGAATAGCCCAAAAAATGGGATAAAACGATGATTCATTTATCAAATAACTCTTCTATTATTTTAATTAATCGCAACTAGAAACATTGTCCGAATAACCGATTATTTATCGAGCTAACAAAATTCCTAGTCAAACTCAACTTTCAAAAATCCCTTTTCTATCCTACTTCGGGCTATCAAAATGCTTACATAAAACAGTCTGATTAACAAACTAACTAAATATTCATATTGTCTGTAACACTGTCTAAATCTTTTGATCAGGTACCTACTTCATCCGGTACGCATATAGGGTCAAAAAACGCACCCAAACTCCCCTCCCTGAGCTGTCTTTGGAAATGCACAAAAACTCCAAAAAATGGGATAAAACGATAATTCATTTATCAAATAACTCTTCTATTATTTTAATTAATCCCAACTAGAAACGTTGTCTGAATAACCGATAACTTATCGAGCTAACAGAATTCCTAGTTAAACTCAACTTTTTAAAAATTCCTTTTCTAGCCTACTTCGGGCTATCAAAACGCTTACTTAAAACAGTCTGATTACCAAACTAATTGAACATTCTTATTGTCTTCAACACCCTCTAAAACTTCCGTTGAGGTTCCAACTTCATGTGGTACGCGTAGGGGGTCAAAAGCCATACCCAAACTCCCATCCCCGAGCTGTTTTGGGGAATGCAGAAAAGCCCCAAAAACAGGATAAAACGATAATTAATTTATCAAATAACTTTTATATGATTTTCAATAATCCCAACTAGAAACGTTGTCCGAATAACCGATAATTTATCGAGCTAACAAAATTCCTAGTCAAACTCAACTTTTTAAAAATCTCTTTTCTATCCTACTTCGGTCTATCAAAATGCTTACATAAAACAGTCTAATTAACAAAATAATTAAATATTAATATTGTCTGTACCACTGTCTAAATCTTTTGATCAGGTTCCTACTTCATCCGGTACGCTTATAGCGTCAAAAAACGCACCCAAATTCCCCTCCCTGAGTTGTTTTGGAGAATGCACAAAAACCCCAAAAAGCGGGATAAAACGATAATTTATTTATTAAATAACTTTTCTATGATTTAAATAATCCCAACTAGAAATTTTGTCCCAATAACAGATAACTTATCGAGCTAACAAAATTCCTAGTCAAACTCAACTTTTTAAAAATTCGTTTTCTATCCTACTTCGGGCTATCAAAATGCTTACATAAAACGGTCTGATTAACAAACTAATTAAATATTCATATTGTCTGTAACACTGTCTAAATCTTTTGATCAGGTTCCTACTTCATCCGGTACGCTTATAGGGTCAAAAAACGCACCCAAACTCCCCTCCCTGAGCTGTTTTGTGGAATGCCAAAAACCCCAAAAAACGGGATAAAACGATAATTTATTTATCAAATAACTTATCTATGATTTTAAGTAATCTCAACTAGAAATTTTGTCCCAATAAAAAATAACTTATCGAGCTAACAAAATTCCTAGCTAAACTCAACTATTCAAAAGTCTCTTTTCTAGCCTACTTCGGGCTATCAAAATGCTTACATAAAACAGACTGATTAACAATCTAATTGAATATTTATATTGTATTCAACACCCTCTAAAACTTACGTTGAGGTTCCAACTTCATCTGGTACGCTTATAGGGTCAAAAAACGCACCCAAACTCCCCTCCCTGAGCTGTTTTGGAGAATGTAGAATAGCCCAAAAAATGGGATAAAACGATGATTCATTTATCAAATAACTCTTCTATTATTTTAATTAATCGCAACTAGAAACATTGTCCGAATAACCGATTATTTATCGAGCTAACAAAATTCCTAGTCAAACTCAACTTTCAAAAATCCCTTTTCTATCCTACTTCGGGCTATCAAAATGCTTACATAAAACAGTCTGATTAACAAACTAACTAAATATTCATATTGTCTGTAACACTGTCTAAATCTTTTGATCAGGTATCTACTTCATCCGGTACGCTTATAGGGTCAAAAAACGCACCCAAACTCCCCTCCCTGAGCTGTCTTTGGAAATGCACAAAAACTCCAAAAAATGGGATAAAACGATAATTCATTTATCAAATAACTCTTCTATTATTTTAATTAATCCCAACTAGAAACGTTGTCTGAATAACCGATAACTTATCGAGCTAACAGAATTCCTAGTTAAACTCAACTTTTTAAAAATTCCTTTTCTAGCCTACTTCGGGCTATCAAAACGCTTACTTAAAACAGTCTGATTACCAAACTAATTGAAAATTCTTATTGTCTTCAACACCCTCTAAAACTTCCGTTGAGGTTCCAACTTCATACGGTACGCGTAGGGGGTCAAAAACCATACCCAAACTCCCATCCCCGAGCTGTTTTGGGGAATGCAGAAAAGCCCCAAAACAGGATAAAACGATAATTAATTTATCAAATAACTTTTATATGATTTTCAATAATCCCAACTAGAAACGTTGTCCGAATAACCGATAATTTATCGAGCTAACAAAATTCCTAGTCAAACTCAACTTTTTAAAAATCTCTTTTCTATCCTACTTCGGTCTATCAAAATGCTTACATAAAACAGTCTAATTAACAAAATAATTAAATATTAATATTGTCTGTACCACTGTCTAAATCTTTTGATCAGGTTCCTACTTCATCCGGTACGCTTATAGGGTCAAAAAACGCACCCAAATTCCCCTCCCTGAGTTGTTTTGGAGAATGAACAAAAACCCCAAAAAGCGGAATAAAACGATAATTTATTTATCAAATAACTTTTCTATGATTTAAATAATCCCAACTAGAAATTTTGTCCCAATAACAGATAACTTATCGAGCTAACAAAATTCCTAGTCAAACTCAACTTTTTAAAAATTCGTTTTCTATCCTACTTCGGGCTATCAAAATGCTTACATAAAACGGTCTGATTAACAAACTAATTAAATATTCATATTGTATGTAACACTGTCTAAATCTTTTGATCAGGTTCCTACTTCATCCGGTACGCTTATAGGGTCAAAAAACGCACCCAAACTCCCCTCCCTGAGCTGTTTTGTGGAATGCCAAAAACCCCAAAAAACGGGATAAAACGATAATTTATTTATCAAATAACTTATCTATGATTTTAAATAATCTCAACTAGAAATTTTGTTCCAATAACAGATAACTTATCGAGCTAACAAAATTCCTAGCTAAACTCAACTTTTCAAAAGTCTCTTTTCTAGCCTACTTCGGGCTATCAAAATGCTTACATAAAACAGACTGATTAACAATCTAATTGAATATTTATATTGTATTCAACACCCTCTAAAACTTCCGTTGAGGTTCCAACTTCATTTGGTACGCTTATAGGGTCAAAAAACGCACCCAAACTCCCCTCCCTGAGCTGTTTTGGGGAATGCAGAAAAGCCCCAAAAACGGGATAAAACGATAATTTATTTATCAAATAATTCTTCTATTATTTTAATTAATCGCAACTAGAAACGTTGTCCGAATAACCGATAATTTATCGAGCTAACAAAATTTCTAGTCAAACTCAACTTTCAAAAATCCCTTTTCTAGCCTACTTCGGGCTATCAAAATGCTTACATAAAACGGTCTGATTAACAAATTAATTGAATATTCATATTTTCTTCAATACCCTCTAAAACTTCCGTTGAGGTTCCAACTTCATCCGGTACGCTTATAGGGTCAAAAAACGCACCCAAACTCCCCTCCCTGAGCTGTTTTGGGGAATGCAGAAAGCCCCGAAAATGGGATAAAATGATAATTCATTTATCAAATAACTCTTCTATTATTTTAATTAATCCCAACTAGAAACATTGTCTGAATAACCGATAACTTATCGAGCTACCAGAATTCCTAATTAAACTCAACTTTAACAAAATTCCTTTTCTAGCCTACTTCGGGCTATCAAAACGCTTACTTAAAACAGTCTGATTACTAAACTAATTGAACATTCTTATTTTCTTCAACACCCTGTAAAACTTTCTTTGAGGTTCCAACTTCATCCGGTATGCGTAGGGGGTCAAAAAACATACCCAAACTCCCCTCCCTGAGTTGTTTTTGGGAATGCAGAAAAGCCCCAAAAACAGGATAAAACGATAATTAATATATCAAATAACTTTAATATGATTTTCAATAATCCCAACTAGAAACGTTGTTCGAATAACCGATAATTTATCGAGCTAACAAAATTCCTAGTCAAACTCAACTTTTCAAAAATCCCTTTTCTAGCCTACTTCGGGTTATCAAAATACTTACATAAAACGGTCTGATTAACAAACTAATTGAATATTCATATTGTCTGTAACACTGTATAAATCTTTTGTTCAGGTTCCAACTTCATCCGGTACGCTTATAGGGTCAAAAAAGGCACCCAAACTCCCCTCCCTGAGCTGTTATGGGGAATGCCAAAAGCCCAAAAAACGGGATAAAACGATAATTTATTTATCAAATAACTTTTCTATGATTTTAAATAATCTCAACTAGAAATTTTGTCCCAATAACAAATAACTTATCGAGCTAACAAAATTCCTAGCTAAACTCAACTTTTCAAAAGTCTCTTTTCTAGCCTACTTCGGGCTATCAAAATGCTTACATAAAACAGACTGATTAACAAACTAATTGAATATTTATATTGTATTCAACACCCTCTAAAACTTCCGTTGAGGTTCCAACTTCATCTGGTACGCTTATAGGGTCAAACAACGCACCCAAACTCCCCTCCCTGAGCTTTTTTGGGGAATGCAGAATAGCCCAAAAAATGGGATAAAACGATAATTCATTTATCAAATAACTCTTCTATAATTTTAATTAATCCCAACTAGAAAACGTTGTCTGAATAATGATAACTTATCCAACTAACAGAATTCCTAGTTAAACTCAACTTTTTAAAAATTCCTTTTCTAGCCTACTTCGGGCTATTAAAACGCTTACTTAAAACGGTCTGATTACCAAACTAATTGAACATTCTTATTGTCTTCAACACCCTCTAAAACTTCCGTTGAGGTTCCAACTTCATCCGGTACACGTAGGGGGTCAAAAAACATACCCAAACTCCCATCCCTGAGTTATTTTGGGGAATGCAGAAAAGCCCCAAAAACGGGATAAAACGATAATTCATTTATCAAATAATTCTTCAATTATTTTAATTCATCGCAACTAGAAACGTTGTCCGAATAACCGATAATTTATCGAGCTAACAAAATTCCTAGTCAAACTCAACTTTCAAAAATCCCTTTTCTATCCTACTTCGGGCTATCAAAATGCTTACATAAAACGGTCTGATTAACAAACTAATTGAATATTTATAATGTCTGTAACACTGTCTAAATCTTTTGTTCAGGTTCCAACTTCATCCAGTACGCTTATAGGGTCAAAAAACGCACTCAAACACCCCTCCCTGAGCAGTTTTGGGGAATGCAGAAAAGCCCCAAAAACGGGATAAAACGATAATTTATTTATCAAATAATTCTTCTATTATTTTAATTAATCGCAACTAGAAACGTTGTCCGAATAACCGATAATTTATCGAGCTAACAAAATTTCTAGTCAAACTCAACTTTCAAAAATCCCTTTTCTAGCCTACTTCGGGCTATCAAAATGCTTACATAAAACGGTCTGATTAACAAACTAATTGAATATTCATATTTTCTTCAATACCCTCTAAAACTTCCGTTGAGGTTCCAACTTCATCCGGTACGCTTATAGGGTCAAAAAAACGCACCCAAACTCCCCTCCCTGAGCTGTTTTGGGGAATGCAGAAAGCCCCGAAAATGGGATAAAATGATAATTCATTTATCAAATAACTCTTCTATTATTTTAATTAATCCCAACTAGAAACATTGTCTGAATAACCGATAACTTATCGAGCTACCAGAATTCCTAATTAAACTCAACTTTAACAAAATTCCTTTTCTAGCCTACTTCGGGCTATCAAAACGCTTACTTAAAACAGTCTGATTACTAAACTAATTGAACATTCTTATTTTCTTCAACACCCTGTAAAACTTTCTTTGAGGTTCCAACTTCATCCGGTACGCGTAGGGGGTCAAAAAACATACCCAAACTCCCCTCCCTGAGTTGTTTTTGGGAATGCAGAAAAGCCCCAAAAACAAGATAAAACGATAATTAATATATCAAATAACTTTAATATGATTTTCAATAATCCCAACTAGAAACGTTGTTCGAATAACGGATAATTTATCGAGCTAACAAAATTCCTAGTCAAACTCAACTTTTCAAAAATCCCTTTTCTAGCCTACTTCGGGTTATCAAAATACTTACATAAAACGGTCTGATTAACAA
This sequence comes from Mercurialis annua, assembly GCF_937616625.2. NCBI lineage: Eukaryota > Viridiplantae > Streptophyta > Magnoliopsida > Malpighiales > Euphorbiaceae > Mercurialis > Mercurialis annua. Next base: position 47,695,366 of record NC_065575.1, on the reverse strand, counting down.
ACTAATTGAATATTCATATTGTCTGTAACACTGTATAAATCTTTTGTTCAGGTTCCAACTTCATCCGGTACGCTTATAGGGTCAAAAAAGGCACCCAAACTCCCCTCCCTGAGCTGTTATGGGGAATGCCAAAAGCCCAAAAAACGGGATAAAACGATAATTTATTTATCAAATAACTTTTCTATGATTTTAAATAATCTCAACTAGAAATTTTGTCCCAATAACAAATAACTTATCGAGCTAACAAAATTCCTAGCTAAACTCAACTTTTCAAAAGTCTCTTTTCTAGCCTACTTCGGGCTATCAAAATGCTTACATAAAACAGACTGATTAACAAACTAATTGAATATTTATATTGTATTCAACACCCTCTAAAACTTCCGTTGAGGTTCCAACTTCATCTGGTACGCTTATAGGGTCAAACAACGCACCCAAACTCCCCTCCCTGAGCTTTTTTGGGGAATGCAGAATAGCCCAAAAAATGGGATAAAACAATAATTCATTTATCAAATAACTCTTCTATAATTTTAATTAATCCCAACTAGAAAATGTTGTCTGAATAATGATAACTTATCCAACTAACAGAATTCCTAGTTAAACTCAACTTTTTAAAAATTCCTTTTCTAGCCTACTTCGGGCTATTAAAACGCTTACTTAAAACGGTCTGATTACCAAACTAATTGAACATTCTTATTGTCTTCAACACCCTCTAAAACTTCCGTTGAGGTTCCAACTTCATCCGGTACACGTAGGGGGTCAAAAAACATACCCAAACTACCATCCCTGAGTTATTTTGGGGAATGCAGAAAAGCCCCAAAAACGGGATAAAACGATAATTCATTTATCAAATAATTCTTCTATTATTTTAATTCATCGCAACTAGAAACGTTGTCCGAATAACCGATAATTTATCGAGCTAACAAAATTCCTAGTCAAACTCAACTTTCAAAAATCCCTTTTCTATCCTACTTCGGGCTATCAAAATGCTTACATAAAACGGTCTGATTAACAAACTAATTGAATATTTATAATGTCTGTAACACTGTCTAAATCTTTTGTTCAGGTTCCAACTTCATCCAGTACGCTTATAGGGTCAAAAAACGCACTCAAACACCCCTCCCTGAGCAGTTTTGGGGAATGCAGAAAAGCCCCAAAAACGGGATAAAACGATAATTTATTTATCAAATAATTCTTCTATTATTTTAATTAATCGCAACTAGAAACGTTGTCCGAATAACCGATAATTTATCGAGCTAACAAAATTTCTAGTCAAACTCAACTTTCAAAAATCCCTTTTCTAGCCTACTTCGGGCTATCAAAATGCTTACATAAAACGGTCTGATTAACAAACTAATTGAATATTCATATTTTCTTCAATACCCTCTAAAACTTCCGTTGAGGTTCCAACTTCATCCGGTACGCTTATAGGGTCAAAAAAACGCACCCAAACTCCCCTCCCTGAGCTGTTTTGGGGAATGCAGAAAGCCCCGAAAATGGGATAAAATGATAATTCATTTATCAAATAACTCTTCTATTATTTTAATTAATCCCAACTAGAAACATTGTCTGAATAACCGATAACTTATCGAGCTACCAGAATTCCTAATTAAACTCAACTTTAACAAAATTCCTTTTCTAGCCTATTTCGGGCTATCAAAACGCTTACTTAAAACAGTCTGATTACTAAACTAATTGAACATTCTTATTTTCTTCAACACCCTGTAAAACTTTCTTTGAGGTTCCAACTTCATCCGGTACGCGTAGGGGGTCAAAAAACATACCCAAACTCCCCTCCCTGAGTTGTTTTTGGGAATGCAGAAAAGCCCCAAAAACAGGATAAAACGATAATTAATATATCAAATAACTTTAATATGATTTTCAATAATCCCAACTAGAAACGTTGTTCGAATAACGTATAATTTATCGAGCTAACAAAATTCCTAGTCAAACTCAACTTTTCAAAAATCCCTTTTCTAGCCTACTTCGGGTTATCAAAATACTTACATAAAACGGTCTGATTAACAAACTAATTGAATATTCATATTGTCTGTAACACTGTATAAATCTTTTGTTCAGGTTCCAACTTCATCCGGTACGCTTATAGGGTCAAAAAAGGCACCCTAACGCCCCTCCCTGAGCTGTTTTGGGGAATGCACAAAAACCCCAAAAACGGGATAAAACGATAATTTATTTATCAAATAACTTTTCTATGATTTTAAATAATCCCAACTATAAATCTTTTCCCAATAACAGATAACTTATCGAGCTAACAAAATTCATAGTCAAACTCAACTTTTCAAAAATCCCTTTTCTAGCCTACTTCGGGCTATCAAAATGCTTACATAAAACGGTCTGATTAACAAACTAATTGAATATTTATAATGTCTGTAACACTGTCTAAATCTTTTGTTCAGGTTCCAACTTCATCCAGTACGCTTATAGGGTCAAAAAACGCACTCAAACACCCCTCCCTGAGCAGTTTTGGGGAATGCAGAAAAGCCCCAAAAACGGGATAAAACGATAATTTATTTATCAAATAATTCTTCTATTATTTTAATTAATCGCAACTAGAAACGTTGTCCGAATAACCGATAATTTATCGAGCTAACAAAATTTCTAGTCAAACTCAACTTTCAAAAATCCCTTTTCTAGCCTACTTCGGGCTATCAAAATGCTTACATAAAATGGTCTGATTAACAAACTAATTGAATATTCATATTTTCTTCAATACCCTCTAAAACTTCCGTTGAGGTTCCAACTTCATCCGGTACGCTTATAGGGTCAAAAAAACGCACTCAAACTCCCCTCCCTGAGCTGTTTTGGGGAATGCAGAAAGCCCCGAAAATGGGATAAAATGATAATTCATTTATCAAATAACTCTTCTATTATTTTAATTAATCCCAACTAGAAACATTGTCCGAATAACCGATAACTTATCGAGCTACCAGAATTCCTAATTAAACTCAACTTTAACAAAATTCCTTTTCTAGCCTATTTCGGGCTATCAAAACGCTTACTTAAAACAGTCTGATTACTAAACTAATTGAACATTCTTATTTTCTTCAACACCCTGTAAAACTTTCTTTGAGGTTCCAACTTCATCCGGTACGCGTAGGGGGTCAAAAAACATACCCAAACTCCCCTCCCTGAGTTGTTTTTGGGAATGCAGAAAAGCCCCAAAAACAGGATAAAACGATGATTAATATATCAAATAACTTTAATATGATTTTCAATAATCCCAACTAGAAACGTTGTTCGAATAACGGATAATTTATCGAGCTAACAAAATTCCTAGTCAAACTCAACTTTTCAAAAATCCCTTTTCTAGCCTACTTCGGGTTATCAAAATACTTACATAAAACGGTCTGATTAACAAACTAATTGAATATTCATATTGTCTGTAACACTGTATAAATCTTTTGTTCAGGTTCCAACTTCATCCGGTACGCTTATAGGGTCAAAAAAGGCACCCTAACGCCCCTCCCTGAGCTGTTTTGGGGAATGCACAAAAACCCCAAAAACGGGATAAAACGATAATTTATTTATCAAATAACTTTTCTATGATTTTAAATAATCCCAACTATAAATCTTTTCCCAATAACAGATAACTTATCGAGCTAACAAAATTCATAGTCAAACTCAACTTTTCAAAAATCCCTTTTCTAGCCTACTTCGGGCTATCAAAATTCTTACATAAAACGGTCTGATTAACAAACTAATTGAATATTCATATTGTCTGCAACACCGTCTAAAATCTTTTGTTCAGGTTCCAACTTCATCCGATACGCTTATAGGGTCAAAAAACGCACAAAAACTCCCCTCCCTGAGCTGTTTTGGGGAATGCAGATAAACCCAAAAAATGGGAAAAAACGATAATTCATTTATCAAAAAACTCTTCTATTATTTTAATTAATCCCAACTAGAAAAGTTGTCTGAATAACCGATAACTTATCGAGCTAACAGAATTCCTAGTTAAATTAAACTTTTTAAAAATTCCTTTTCTAGCCTACTTGGGGCTATCAAAAGGCTTACTTAAAACAGTCTGATTAACAAACTAATTGAACATTCTTATTGTCTTCAACACCCTCTAAAACTTCCTTTGAGGTTCCAACTTCATCCGGTACGCGTAGGGGGTCAAAAAACATACCCAAACTCCCCTTCCTGATCTGTTTTGGGGAATGCAGAAAAGCCCCAAAAACAGGATAAAACGATAATTAATATATCAAATAACTTTAATATGATTTTCAATAATCCTAACTAGAAACGTTGTCCGAATAACCGATAATTTATCGAGCTAACAAAATTCCTAGTCAAACACAACTTTTCAAAAATCCCTTTTCTAGCCTACTTCGGCTATCAAAATGCTTACATAAAACGGTCTGATTAACAAACTAAGTGAATATTCATATTGTCTGTAACATTGTATAAATCTTTTCTTCAGGTTCCAACTTCATTCGGTACGCTTATAGGGTCAAAAAATGCACCCAAATTCCCCTCTCTTAGCTGTTTTGGGGAATGCACAAAAACTCCAAAAACGGGATAAAACGATAATTTATTTATCAAATAACTTTTTTATGATTTTAAATAATCCCAACTAAAAATTTTGTCCCAATAACAGATAACTTATCGAGCTAACAAAATTCCTAGTTAAACTCAACTTTTCAAAAATCCCTTTTCTAGCCTACTTCGGGCTATCAAAATGCTTACATAAAACGGTCTGATTAACAAACTAATTGAATATTCATATTTTCTGTAACACTGTCTAAATCTTTTGTTCAGGTTCCAACTTCATCCGATACCCTTATAGTGTCAAAAAACGCACAAAAACTCCCCTTCCTGAGCTGTTTTGGGGAATGCAGAAAAACCCAAAAAATGGGATAAAACGATAATTCATTTATTAAAAAACTCTTCTATTATTTTAATTAATCCCAACTAGAAAAGTTGTCTGAATTACCGATAACTTATCGAGCTAACACAATTCCTAGTTAAATTAAACTTTTTAAAAGTTACTTTTCTAGCCTACTTCGGGCTATCAAAAGGCTTACTTAAAACAGTCGGATTACCAAACTAATTGAACATTCTTATTGTCTTCAACACCCTCTAAAACTTCCTTTGAGGTTCCAACTTCATCCGGTACGCGTAGGGGGTCAAAAAACATACCCAAACTCCCCTTCCTGAGCTGTTTTGGGGAATGCAGAAAAGCCCCAAAAACAGGATAAAACGATAATTAATATATCAAATAACTTTTATATGATTTTCAATAATCCCAACTAGAAATGTTGTCAGGATAACCGATAATTTATCGAGCTAACAAAATTCCTAGTTAAACTCAACTTTTCAAAAATCCCTTTTCTAGCCTACTTCGGGCTGTCAAAATGCTTACATAAAACGGTCTTATTTAACAAAATAATTGAATATTCATATTGTCTGTAACACTGTCTAAATCTTTTGTTCAGGTTCCAACTTCATCCGGTACGCTTATAGGGTCAAAAAACGCACCCAAACTCCCCTCCCTGAGCTATTTTGGGGAATGCACAAAAACCCCAAAAACGGGATAAAACGATAATTTATTTATCAAATAACTTTTCTATGATTTGAAATAATCCCAACTAGAAATGTTGTTCAAATAACAGATAACTTATCGAGCTAACAAAATTCCTAATCAAACTCAACTTTTCAAAAATCCCTTTTCTAGCCTACTTCGGGCTATCAAAATGCTTACATAAAATGGTCTGAGTAACAAACTAATTGAATATTCATATGTTCTGTAACACTGTCTAAATCTTTTGTTGAGGTTCCAACTTCATCCGGTACGCTTATAGGGTCAAAAAACGCACCCAAACTCCCCTCCCTGAGCTGTTTTGGTTAATGCAGAAAAGCCCAAAAAATGGTATAAAACGATAATTCATTTATCAAATAACTCTTCTATTATTTTAATTAATCGCAACTAGAAACGTTGTCTGAATAACCGATAACTTATCGAGCTAACAGAATTCCTAGTTTAACTCAACTTTTTAAAAATTCTTTTTCTAGCCTACTTAGGGCTATCAAAACGCTTACTTAAAACAGTTTGATTACCAAACTAATTGAACATTATTATTATCTTCAACACCCTCTAAAACTTCCTTTGAGATTCCAACTTCATCCGGTACACGTAGGGGGTCAAAAAACATACCCAAACTCCCCTCCCTGAGCTGTTTTGGGGAATGCAGAAAAGCCCCAAAAACAGGATAAAACGATAATTAATTTATCAAATAACTTTTATATGATTTTCAATAATCCCAGGTAGAAACGTTGTCCGAATAACCGGTAATTTATCGAGCTAAAAAAATTCCTAGTCAAACTCAACTTTTCAAAAATCCATTTTCTAGCCTACTTCGGGCTCTCAAAATTCTTACATGAAACGGTCTGATTAACAAACTAATTGAATATTCATATTATCTGTAACACTGTTTTAATCTTTTGTTCAGGTTCCAACTTCATCCGGTACGCATATAGGGTCAAAAAACAAACCAAAACTCCCCTCCCTGAGCTGTTTTGGGAAATGCAGAAAAACCCAAAAAATGGGATAAAACGATAATTCATTTATCAAATAACTCTTCTATTATTTTAATTAATCCCAACTAGAAACGTTGTCTGAATAACCGATAGCTTATCGAGCTAACAGAATTCCTAGTTAAACTTAACTTTTTAAAAATTCTTTTTGTAGCCTACTTCGGCCTATCAAAACGCTTACTTAAAACAGTATGATTACCGAACTAATTGAACATTCTTATTGTCTTCAACACCCTCTAAAACTTCCTTTGAGGTTCCAACTTCATCTGGTACGCGTAGGGGGTCAAAATACATACCCAAACTCCCCTCCCTGAGCTGTTTTGGGGAATGTAGAAAAGTCCCAAAAACAAGATAAAACGGTAATTAATTTACCAAATAACTTTTATATGATTTTCAATAATCTCAACTAGAAACGTTGTCCGAATAACCAATAATTTATCGAGCTAACAAAATTCCTAATCAAACTCAACTTTTCAAAAATCCCTTTTCTAGCCTACTTCGGGCTATCAAAATGCTTACATAAAACGGTCTGATTAACAAACTAATTGAATATTCATATGTTTTGTAACACTGTCTAAATCTTTTGTTGAGGTTCCAACTTCATCCGGTACGCTTATAGGGTCAAAAAACGCACCCAAACTCCCCTCCCTGAGCTGTTTTGGTCAATGCAGAAAAGCCCAAAAAATGGTATAAAACGATAATTCATTTATCAAATAACTCTTCTATTATTTTAATTAATCGCAACTAGAAACGTTGTCTGAATAACCGATAACTTATCGAGCTAACAGAATTCCTAGTTTAACTCAACTTTTTAAAAATTCTTTTTCTAGCCTACTTAGGGCTATCAAAACGCTAACTTAAAACAGTTTGATTACCAAACTAATTGAACATTATTATTATCTTCAACACCCTCTAAAACTTCCTTTGAGATTCCAACTTCATCCGGTACACGTAGGGGGTCAAAAAACATACCCAAACTCCCCTCCCTAAGCTGTTTTGGGGAATGCAGAAAAGCCCCAAAAACAGGATAAAACGATAATTAATTTATCAAATAACTTTTATATGATTTTCAATAATCCCAGGTAGAAACGTTGTCCGAATAACCGGTAATTTATCGAGCTAACAAAATTCCTAGTCAAACTCAACTTTTCAAAAATCCCTTTTCTAGCCTACTTCGGGCTATCAAAATTCTTACATAAAACGGTCTGATTAACAAACTAATTGAATATTCATATTATCTGTAACACTGTTTTAATCTTTTGTTCAGGTTCCAACTTCATCCGGTACGCATATAGGGTCAAAAAACAAACCAAAACTCCCCTCCCTGAGCTGTTTTGGGGAATGCAGAAAAACCCAAAAAATGGGATAAAACGATAATTCATTTATCAAATAACTCTTCTATTATTTTAATTAATCTCAACTAGAAACGTTGTCTGAATTATAACCGATAGCTTATCGAGCTAACAGAATTCCTAGTTAAACTTAACTTTTTAAAAATTCTTTTTGTAGCCTACTTCGGCCTATCAAAACGCTTACTTAAAACAGTATGATTACCGAACTAATTGAACATTCTTATTGTCTTCAACACCCTCTAAAACTTCCTTTGAGGTTCCAACTTCATCTGGTACGCGTAGGGGGTCAAAATACATACCCAAACTCCCCTCCCTGAGCTGTTTTGGGGAATGTAGAAAAGTCCCAAAAACAAGATAAAACGGTAATTAATTTACCAAATAACTTTTATATGATTTTCAATAATCTCAACTAGAAACGTTGTCCGAATAACCAATAATTTATCGAGCTAACAAAATTCCTAATCAAACTCAACTTTTCAAAAATCCCTTTTCTAGCCTACTTCGGGCTATCAAAATGCTTACATAAAACGGTCTGATTAACAAACTAATTGAATATTCATATGTTCTGTAACACTGTCTAAATCTTTTGTTGAGGTTCCAACTTCATCCGGTACGCTTATAGGGTCAAAAAACGCACCCAAACTCCCCTCCCTAAGCTGTTTTGGTGAATGCAGAAAAGCCCAAAAAATGGTATAAAACGATAATTCATTTATCAAATAACTCTTCTATTATTTTAATTAATCGCAACTAGAAACGTTGTCTGAATAACCGATAACTTATCGAGCTAACAGAATTCCTAGTTTAACTCAACTTTTTAAAAATTCTTTTTCTAGCCTACTTAGGGCTATCAAAACGCTAACTTAAAACAGTTTGATTACCAAACTAATTGAACATTATTATTATCTTCAACACCCTCTAAAACTTCCTTTGAGATTCCAACTTCATCCGGTACACGTAGGGGGTCAAAAAACATACCCAAACTCCCCTCCCTAAGCTGTTTTGGGGAATGCAGAAAAGCCCCAAAAACAGGATAAAACGATAATTAATTTATCAAATAACTTTTATATGATTTTCAATAATCCCAGGTAGAAACGTTGTCCGAATAACCGGTAATTTATCGAGCTAACAAAATTCCTAGTCAAACTCAACTTTTCAAAAATCCCTTTTCTAGCCTACTTCGGGCTATCAAAATTCTTACATAAAACGGTCTGATTAACAAACTAATTGAATATTCATATTATCTGTAACACTGTTTTAATCTTTTGTTCAGGTTCCAACTTCATCCGGTACGCATATAGGGTCAAAAAACAAACCAAAACTCCCCTCCCTGAGCTGTTTTGGGGAATGCAGAAAAACCCAAAAAATGGGATAAAACGATAATTCATTTATCAAATAACTCTTCTATTATTTTAATTAATCTCAACTAGAAACGTTGTCTGAATTATAACCGATAGCTTATCGAGCTAACAGAATTCCTAGTTAAACTTAACTTTTTAAAAATTCTTTTTGTAGCCTACTTCGGCCTATCAAAACGCTTACTTAAAACAGTATGATTACCGAACTAATTGAACATTCTTATTGTCTTCAACACCCTCTAAAACTTCCTTTGAGGTTCCAACTTCATCTGGTACGCGTAGGGGGTCAAAATACATACCCAAACTCCCCTCCCTGAGCTGTTTTGGGGAATGTAGAAAAGTCCCAAAAACAAGATAAAACGGTAATTAATTTACCAAATAACTTTTATATGATTTTCAATAATCTCAACTAGAAACGTTGTCCGAATAACCAATAATTTATCGAGCTAACAAAATTCCTAATCAAACTCAACTTTTCAAAAATCCCTTTTCTAGCCTACTTCGGGCTATCAAAATGCTTACATAAAACGGTCTGATTAACAAACTAATTGAATATTCATATGTTCTGTAACACTGTCTAAATCTTTTGTTGAGGTTCCAACTTCATCCGGTACGCTTATAGGGTCAAAAAACGCACCCAAACTCCCCTCCCTGAGCTGTTTTGGTGAATGCAGAAAAGCCCAAAAAATGGTATAAAACGATAATTCATTTATCAAATAACTCTTCTATTATTTTAATTAATCGCAACTAGAAACGTTGTCTGAATAACCGATAACTTATCGAGCTAACAGAATTCCTAGTTTAACTCAACTTTTTAAAAATTCTTTTTCTAGCCTACTTAGGGCTATCAAAACGCTAACTTAAAACAGTTTTATTACCAAACTAATTGAACATTATTATTATCTTCAACACCCTCTAAAACTTCCTTTGAGATTCCAACTTCATCCGGTACACGTAGGGGGTCAAAAAACATACCCAAACTCCCCTCTCTGAGCTGTTTTGGGGAATGCAGAAAAGCCCCAAAAACAGGATAAAACGATAATTAATTTATCAAATAACTTTTATATGATTTTCAATAATCCCAGGTAGAAACTGTAATACCCCAAAATATTTAATTATCTAATTGGATCACGTGTCCAGTTTGGATTTGCCAGAGTGGCAAAATCGGAAAGTTTTCCGATAAATAAGTTTTAGTAGGTCGTTTTTGGAAAGGATTATTGCGGAGAAATTAATATCATATTTCAATTCTAAGAGGAAAAATGGCAAGAAAAGCCCAAAATAGAGTACAGGGACCAAAGTGGTAATTTAGCCACTTTGTGTCGAAAATGGAAATTTGCAGATTTTGACGGAAAGTATTAATATCGAGCTTCGTATTATTTATCGGATGTAAATAATACGTAACATAAAAATTTAAGAGTTTATCGATTTAGTTATGGACTAAATCGAATAAAAGAAAAGTTTAAAGGATAAATGATAGTAAACAAAAAGAACAAGGATCAAAGTGGCACTTTAGCCAAATTATATAAGAAATGAGATATGAAAGAAGAGATCAGAAGAAGAGAAAGCTCCAGAACGTTGAAAACCCTCGACCACGATCGTTTCGCCGCCGTTTCTCCGTTCGACGTCCGATTCGAGTGATTTTCGCGGCGATTTCTTCAGAATCCCGTCCTCTATCAATCCCAAACTCCGTTATAAGGTAATTCTTTGATATTGGATGTTAAAATTGGATAGTAAAGGGCTGTTTTGGAGTTAGGATTTTGTTTGGATTGAATTTGACATTTTTGAAGTTATTATAACGTTTTAATGAAAACCGAGATGCGGGTTTTGTATAGTTGGATGTATAGCACGTCGGGATAGCTGAAAAGCCCCGGAAAACGACTTTCCGGGGGGCTGTCATGAGTGTGCGTTCGCACACATTGAGTGTGCGTTCGCACACTCCCTAAGTATTAGGGTGTGCGTTCGCACACTCACTGTGTGCTTTCGCACACTACCCTAAATTTGGCAGATTCAAAATCCCAACGGTCAGTTTATAGATTTGCCTCTTAGGAACGCGTCTGTCAAATTTCAGCTCGATCCAACGGTTCAATTGGGAGAGATCGTCGTTTTACTAAACAGTGTCAGTGTGCAGGCAGCACCTGCGCACTGTCCTGAAAACTCCTTAAAACTTCATCGAAATGAAACTAAACCTTAAAACTTAAAAGCATTATACGTATAGGAATACGAGATTCACGTCTAATCATTAAACATTAATTATTTATCAGACGTGTCAGAGCAGAGAGGTCAGTAGACGTGGGATAGCAAGGGCATATCATTTCATCGACCATATTTGTGATTGGATTGCGGTCACTGTGAGTTGCACTTTACTTTCGTGTATTATATATATAAAGTCATTTTATATTGATATGCATACTGTTTTTACGCATCGCATGTTAGATGATTTGATTAAATATTATATGTTTCTATCAAATGTATATACGAGAACTAGTATGCGATCCGAAGAAACTAGCTACCTATTGGGTGTCAATAGGCTGTGTGATCACCAGTATCGAGTCAGTCTAGTATGTTTGCATTGAGAAATGACTTGACACAGCTGGGAGCTGTTGATGAATATGATATTTACGATTGGGTTATGATTTCGATACGCAGAGTGAACTCGGCTACGGTGTAGCCTGGAAGTCCCCGTATCGAGTGGCTGGGCCACCAGCGAGTTGGACTCGCAATTGATATTTACGATTGGGTTGAATGATATATGATTATTCGAGAGATGTGTCGCATGCTAGGATATTAGTTTCGTACGGATCAAATACATGTTTATATGTTTTATATTATTGTTTTCTTGAGATGCGATGCTATGTTTTTAAATTAATACCGTTAGTAAAATGCAACCTCACTCAGTATTTTCCCAAATACTGACCCCTCACCTTTGATGTTTTCAGGTACTTAGTATGTGGACCTAGCTAGAGGCCAATTTTGAAGTCCAGAAGTCAGTTGTATATGTTTAGTATCTGACTTCTGTGAATGCTGCAGTAGTGGTCCCGTGTTGACAGAGTCGTAGCCTAGACAGCAGTACACATTGAGTGTACATATTACTTGCTGTCCAGTTTAGATGTTTTGTAGGCTACGTGTTTTATATGTGGTGCATGGCACTAGGTGCCAGTGATATGTTGGATACACTAACTGATGTATATAATACCGCGAGGCCAGTTCGTACGAGGTACGGTAACTAGAGCCCGCGAGGATAACAGAACAGTTAGTGTAAATGTTTGTGTATACATGTTATGTATACTTGCTTCTGTTGCTTTATGCTATTTGTTTATTATTTGCGAAAAATTAATAGTGATTTAAGGCTTGCTACGGGTTCCGGAGCTACCACTCCCGTTCCCTAGCGCCGGTTGCGGCTTAATATTTTGGGTCGTGACAATTGTGGTATCAGAGCAGTTGGTCCAGTTACCACTGCAAGTTTGTTTTGATGATTGTTTGAGAGCAGTTGGTCCAGTTACCACTGCTAGTTTGTTTTGGATGTCTGTCTGAATTGTGAAACTCTGTCAGTAAGTAAACCTAGGAACTACTGCAGCAAGAGAGTCAAACCTTAGTTGTTTGCATTTGATTGATGTGTGCATTATTAGTAAGTTCCATAAAGCGTGCGAACCGAGATGGTTAAATGGAGAAGTGATGAATATTTGTGTATATGAGCGGATAAGGCAACTAAGTGTTTATTACTTGTGTAAGGGATATTCAGTGATAACGTATTTGCGAATTATGTATAGATTGATTTGAATTTAATGTTTGTGATGCCTTACGAGATGATATTGAAGTTAAGCAAGGAAAAAGAGGGCTCAGATGGTCGCTGGCATTGGAATTGTTTCTTTTTTAGCATGTCTGGGCAGAACGGAGCTCAGTCACATGCTGAAGAGGAATGGGAGGAAGCACCTCCTATCTGTCAAAATGGAATTCACAACGAAATAGGCGGACCATCTGAAGTCCACCAGAATGGATTACACTCAGATGCTAGGAGATCACCTGAGATATATTAGAATGGTTTCATGTCAGTATCAGAAATTGATAGTTCTTCTAGAGTTAGAGGTAGAACCCACTTACCAGAGATAGAGTACAGTGAAGAAAGTGAGGAGAATCCTGAGGAGGATCTAGAGGAGGACTTTAAAGAAGAAGAGTTATCATATGAGTCAGATGTCGAGGAGTACCGAAGTGAACATTTCTGGTCCAATGTGCGGAGGTACCGCAATTTGAGAGAAGATGGAGGGCTAGTATATAGCCAGGCACAAGTGGCTTTGAATCAGGTTAGGAGGCAAATGCGCTCCTTTTCTAGAGGAATACTACCAGTGGGACTATATTCCTCTGACTTTCTGCGCATAGATGAAAGAGTTCCAGACCTTAATGAAGATAATAGGACAATTAACCGTAGATACGTTAGGGGTTTGGGACTCGAATTTGATAAGCTATATGAGTATGTTCACGAGTACTTTGGGACGCTCACTATGATGGCCCGTAAGATTGAGGCTGACCGCGAGTGGGATGGCAATCCTGTTCGACCCTACTTTTTCAGATGTACGTCCTATCCAGATTATACTTGTCAATCCTCTGGTATTAGGACTAACCCCCACTCCGTGCATAGAGGCGGAGTCAACTCCAGTAGAAGAGTTAAGGGTCGACACACTGGAATAGTTATTAGGAAACCTAGCGTTCCACATCAGACACCCTTAGGTATAAATGATTAATATGCTTTGAGTATTTGTGTTTATATGTTGCATTGTTGTGTATATGTTTACTGCATGCATGATAGAGCATAACGAGTAGAATGTACCTATAGGATAATACCTCAGATAGGTAGGGCCTATAGGAAACGATATTGACAAACACGTGCTTAAAAAATGAATATATAAACATAATTTACAAAAACAATAATATAATAAACGATAAATAATACATTTATCGCGAACGTAATTCCTGTATTACGTTCTAGAAGTTGTGAAGAAAGAGATGGGTTACCAACAGGGAATCGATATGAAACATCGGTACCTGCGTTTGTACAGGACATGACATGGTACGGAGTGTTAAAGAAGTGGTTGTGGTGATTACAGCAGTAGAAAATGTTGAATTAAATTAAGTTATCGGAGATATGGAGAAAGAATTGATGTGATAGGAGAATAGTCAGGAAAATGACAGAAGGTGACAGCAATACAAAAATTTGAAATGTACCCAATAATAATAAAGAAAGCCGTTAATAGTCGCAGAGTGTACAACCTGGAGTAAACTTATGTTTTATGAAAAGTATGAAGAATTCTTAAGATTTTTTTAAAGTACGATTGTGCTCAGACATCGCATATGACATTGCATAATCACGATAGGAATACATAAGAAAATGATTTTCGAAATGTAGATCATGCATCATATCTTTACAATGATAAAGAAAAATGCGATTTTGAGCAACTCTTTGGTGATGAGAGGTGTCATCACTCTGAGCTACAATTGTACTAATGATTTCAAACGATTTATGAAAAGTGATTTAAAAGAGCTGGCCAGCCAAAGGATGTTTTGAAATCTTTTGTTTGGTGAGTGAACTCAGATGTGAAACTCTGCGACAAATAATAAAAGATTCCTAATAAATAAGAATAAATTGTAAAAGAAACCTCAATAACGGAAAGAATCCATATTCATGATTAATAGCTACAAAGCTAGTGGAGCTAAAGGAGAATATGAATAAGGAGTTATCGCTGGAGAGCATGCGCAGCCAAGATGCGATACGCTGGAAATATCTAAGGATACAGTATTTATCCATATGACAGAATAAAGGATGAAATGACGGAGAGTCATGTTAGACGAAAGAAACGTAACAAATACGCAAGGATGAAGAGTATAAGGATTATTCCTATGGTGAAATAAGTAACGTAGCGAACGAGAAAAATACTAGAGAAAGGAAATTGAAAGTATAAGGGACGAGAAGACGATAATATGAGTGATGAACCTCAAGTGATATTAAAAGGATATATAACCTTATCAATATCCGTGTTAGAAGATACAGAAGTAGAAAGAGAAGGGATATGAACGATAAAGAAAATAATCCAGTAAGATGTGAAGGTTTGAAGTTAGATAAATCACGATATAAATGATGCTATTTGACTGATATTAAGTGAAATTACTAATATCAGCACTAAAAGCTATAGATTTCGTTAACAGAAAGGAGAAAAGTTAAGTTGTAAAATTCTAGTATAAGGAGAAAGGCACACGTATAGGCATACATGTCAGTAAATAAAAGAATGATGGATAAGATGAAAGAAAGTATAATGAAGGAAACTCATATACCCTTAAGATTCAGTAAGATAAATAGAGAAGTGAAAAGTTCTAGAGATATATTAGAAGGATTATCAGAATAGAACAACAATAATTGAGCTATTATAAATGAAGGAAGGACGTAATGAATACAGTAATTAAAGAACAAGATGATACTTCATTACTATTGGACAGATAAGAGTGAATTGTGTCTAAGAAGCTACGGTATCATACTAGTACAGAGAAAGTAAGTTGTTTAAAAGATAATTAGAATCTTGACATAACTGCTGAAGAAGCAAAGGGTGTATAGGACAACAAAGTTGGAACTATTCCCTAATTTTGGGAGTTAAAAAGTCAAGTATGATCTAAATGCTAAGAGTGATCGAGAACACTTCAAGAAGAAGATGTGAGACAGAATAAGGATAAGCTAAGAAATGATCATGACTAATACTAAGACGACACCTTGAAAAGTAAGAATAAAGTCGTAAAATTATTTGAAAGTAAGAAACAGAAATGTGAGACGAAAGAGAAAATTGATTATACAGTAAGAAGGATTCTTAAGAAATTTAAATATTTAAGAAACGTGTGAGATTCTTATGAGGTTATCATGAATAAGGAATTGTGACATAAAGGAAAAACAGCTTTGACTGATAAGTCAATAAGAAATCTGAGTACAAAAGTATATAAAATATTAAAGGTCTGTTGAATCAGTCAGAGATTAAGGTGATGTAAAGGAAGAACTTCGTAAGCGGAAAAGTC
Source organism: Mercurialis annua (assembly GCF_937616625.2). Classification (NCBI taxonomy): domain Eukaryota; kingdom Viridiplantae; phylum Streptophyta; class Magnoliopsida; order Malpighiales; family Euphorbiaceae; genus Mercurialis; species Mercurialis annua. The sequence continues at coordinate 47,679,057 of NC_065575.1, read as the reverse complement.
AATAAGAGATTCGAGGCGAACCTCAAAGGAGTAACTAGAAAGTAGTGAAGAGGATAAGAATACGAATAGTACTAGTAAACAAGGACAACTGTATAAGCTATATAACCGAAAGTAATGTGAAAGGAAACGTTTAAGACAATGATAAAGGACGAAGGATCACGACCAACAGAACGACGTGAAGTTCACGATAGTTTAAAAAGAGCAAGGGAAAAAGAGATTGAAGATAGTAAAAGATGTAGTAGGCTCAACTGCGTTAAGAAACAAGTGAATGTGTTAGACTTGGAGCAAGATGAAAGAGATTGGTTGATTAGGAATGAAGTGCCAGATAATGATAGAAAGGAGTAAGAAATGACGAGGACCCGCTAGGAAAGGAAAGTGACAACTACAGACGATAGTAAAGATCATAATTGCAAAATATGATTACAAGAGAAAATACTCATAGGGAGTATGAATAAGGTAAGTACGTCATTAAGATGAAATTGGCACGTCGTGACCATTCACATATAAAGGAGACGAGTAGCAACCCTATGGCTACTAAGAATGAAATGATGAAACGAGAAAACATTAGATTATGATTAGTGACAACTAGGCGGCAATGATGTAAGGAATATGACATCAAGAATACGTCCAAGAACCATTCTATCTCGGAAAAGATAACAGATGAGACGAAGGTACCAGTAAGAGAATTCTCAACGATTTAACAGCAAGCAACTATCAAGAGTTGAATAGACAATCGATTAGCAACAAATATGAAGTTATAGCTGTGCATGGAAAACTAAAGTTAAATAAAAGGAAAAGCTGTGATCAAAACGTATTAATGGACGTCAAGGAAACTGTAAGGATAAGTTAAGATCCCAACAAAATTTATGAAAATTCGAGGACGAATTTTTATAAGGGGGGAAGAATGTAATACCCCAAAATATTTAATTATCGAATTGGATCACGTGTCCAGTTTGGATTTGCCAGAGTGGCAAAATCGGAAAGTTTTCCGATAAATAAGTTTTAGTAGGTCGTTTTTGGAAAGGATTATTGCGGAGAAATTAATATCATATTTCAATTCTAAGAGGAAAAATGGCAAGAAAAGCCCAAAATAGAGTACAGGGACCAAAGTGGTAATTTAGCCACTTTGTGTCGAAAATTGAAATTTGCAGATTTTGACGGAAAGTATTAATATCGAGCTTCGTATTATTTATCGGATGTAAATAATACGTAACAGTAATAATTTAAGAGTTTATCGATTTAGTTATGGACTAAATCGAATAAAAGAAAAGTTTAAAGGATAAATGATAGTAAACAAAAAGAACAAGGATCAAAGTGGCACTTTAGCCAAATTATATAAGAAATGAGATATGAAAGAAGAGATCAGAAGAAGAGAAAGCTCCAGAACGTTGAAAACCCTCGACCACGATCGTTTCGCCGCCGTTTCTCCGTTCGACGTCCGATTCGAGTGATTTTCGCGGCGATTTCTTCAGAATCCCGTCCTCTATCAATCCCAAACTCCGTTATAAGGTAATTCTTTGATATTGGATGTTAAAATTGGATAGTAAAGGGCTGTTTTGGAGTTAGGATTTTGTTTGGATTGAATTTGACGTTTTTGAAGTTATTATAACGTTTTAATGAAAACCGAGATGCGGGTTTTGTATAGTTGGATGTATAGCACGTCGGGATAGCTGAAAAGCCCCGGAAAACGACTTTCGGGGGGGCTGTCATGAGTGTGCGTTCGCACACATTGAGTGTGCGTTCGCACACTCCCTAAGTTTTAGGGTGTGCGTTCGCACACTCACTGTGTGCGTTCGCATACTACCCTAAACTTGGCAGATTCAAAATCCCAACGGTCAGTTTATAGATTTGCCTCTTAGGAACGCGTCTGTCAAATTTCAGCTCGATCCAACGGTTCAATTGGGAGAGATCGTCGTTTTACTAAACAGTGTCAGTGTGCAGGCAGCACCTGCGCACTGTCCTGAAAACTCCTTAAAACTTCATCGAAATGAAACTAAACCTTAAAACTTAAAAGCATTATACGTATAGGAATACGAGATTCACGTCTAATCATTAAACATTAATTATTTATCAGACGTGTCAGAGCAGAGAGGTCAGTAGACGTGGGATAGCAAGGGCATATCATTTCATCGACCATATTTGTGATTGGATTGCGGTCACTGTGAGTTGCACTTTACTTTCGTGTATTATATATATAAAGTCATTTTATATTGATATGCATACTGTTGTTACGCATCGCATGTTAGATGATTTGATTAAATATTATATGTTTCTATCAAATGTATATACGAGAACTAGTATGCGATCCGAAGAAACTAGCTACCTATTGGGTGTCAATAGGCTGTGTGATCACCAGTATCGAGTCAGTCTAGTATGTTTGCATTGAGAAATGACTTGACACAGCTGGGAGCTGTTGATGAATATGATATTTACGATTGGGTTATGATTTCGATACGCAGAGTGAACTCGGCTACGGTGTAGCCTGGAAGTCCCCGTATCGAGTGGCTGGGCCACCAGCGAGTTGGACTCGCAATTGATATTTACGATTGGGTTGAATGATATATGATTATTCGAGAGATGTGTCGCATGCTAGGATATTAGTTTCGTACGGATCAAATACATGTTTATATGTTTTATATTATTGTTTTCTTGAGATGCGATGCTATTTTTTTAAATTAATACCGTTAGTAAAATGCAACCTCACTCAGTATTTTCCCAAATACTGACCCCTCACCATTGATGTTTTCAGGTACTTAGTATGTGGACCTAGCTAGAGGCCAATTTTGAAGTCCAGAAGTCAGTTGTATATGTTTAGTATCTGACTTCTGTGAATGCTGCAGTAGTGGTCCCGTGTTGACAGAGTCGTAGCCTAGACAGCAGTTTACATTGAGTGTACATATTACTTGCTGTCCAGTTTAGATGTTTTGTAGGCTACGTGTTTTATATGTGGTGCATGGCACTAGGTGCCAGTGATATGTTGGATACACTAACTGATGTATATAATACCGCGAGGCCAGTTCGTACGAGGTACGGTAACTAGAGCCCGCGAGGATAACAGAACAGTTAGTGTAAATGTTTGTGTATACATGTTATGTATACTTGCTTCTGTTGCATTATGCTATTTGTTTATTATTTGCGAAAAATTAATAGTGATTTAAGGCTTGCTACGGGTTCCGGAGCTACCACTCCCGTTCCCTAGCGCCGGTTGCGGCTTAATATTTTGGGTCGTGACAGAAACGTTGTCCGAATAACCGGTAATTTATCGAGCTAACAAAATTCCTAGTCAAACTCAACTTTTCAAAAATCCCTTTTCTAGCCTACTTCGGGCTATCAAAATTCTTACATAAAACGGTCTGATTAACAAACTAATTGAATATTCATATTATCTGTAACACTGTTTAAATCTTTTGTTCAGGTTCCAACTTCTTCCGGTACGCATATAGGGTCAAAAAACAAACCAAAACTCCCCTCCCTGAGCTGTTTTGGGGAATGCAGAAAAACCCAAAAAATGGGATAAAACGATAATTCATTTATCAAATAACTCTTCTATTATTTTAATTAATCCCAACTAGAAACGTTGTCTGAATAACCGATATCTTATCGAGCTAACAGAATTCCTAGTTAAACTTAACTTTTTAAAAATTCTTTTTGTAGCCTACTTCGGCCTATCAAAACGCTTATTTAAAACAGTATGATTACCGAACTAATTGAACATTCTTATTGTCTTCAACACCCTCTAAAACTTCCTTTGAGGTTCCAACTTCATCTGGTACGCGTAGGGGGTCAAAAAACATACCCAAACTCCCCTCCCTGAGCTGTTTTGGGGAATGTAGAAAAGTCCCAAAAACAAGATAAAACGATAATTAATTTACCAAATAACTTTTATATGATTTTCAATAATCTCAACTAGAAACGTTGTCCGAATAACCAATAATTTATCGAGCTAACAAAATTCCTAATCGAACTCAACTTTTCAAAAATCCCTTTTCTAGCCTACTTCGGGCTATCAAAATGCTTACATAAAACGGTCTGATTAACAAACTAATTGAATATTCATATGTTCTGTAACACTGTCTAAATCTTTTGTTCAGGTTCCAACTTCATCCGGTACGCATATAGGGTCAAAAAACAAACCAAAACTCCCCTCCCTGAGCTGTTTTGGGGAATGCAGAAAAACCCAAAAAATGGGATAAAACGATAATTCATTTATCAAATAACTCTTCTATTATTTTAATTAATCCCAACTAGAAAAGTTGTCTGAATAACCGATAGCTTATCGAGCTAACAGAATTCCTAGTTAAACTTAACTTTTTAAAAATTCTTTTTGTAGCCTACTTCGGCCTATCAAAACGCTTACTTAAAACAGTATGATTACCGAACTAATTGAACATTCTTATTGTCTTCAACACCCTCTAAAACTTCCTTTGAGGTTCCAACTTCATCTGGTACGCGTAGGGGGTCAAAATACATACCCAAACTCCCCTCCCTGAGCTGTTTTGGGGAATGCAGAAAAGTCCCAAAAACAAGATAAAACGATAATTAATTTACCAAATAACTTTTATATGATTTTCAATAATCTCAACTAGAAACGTTGTCCGAATAACCAATAATTTATCGAGCTAACAAAATTCCTAATCAAACTCAACTTTTCAAAAATTCCTTTTCTAGCCTACTTCGGGCTATCAAAATGCTTACATAAAACGGTCTGATTAACAAACTAATTGAATATTCATATTATCTGTAACACTGTTTAAATCTTTTGTTCAGGTTCCAACTTCATCCGGTACGCATATAGGGTCAAAAAACAAACCAAAACTCCCCTCCCTGAGCTGTTTTGGGGAATGCAGAAAAACCCAAAAAATGGGATAAAACGATAATTCATTTATCAAATAACTCTTCTATTATTTTAATTAATCCCAACTAGAAACGTTGTCTGAATAACCGATAGCTTATCGAGCTAACAGAATTCCTAGTTAAACTTAACTTTTTAAAAATTCTTTTTATAGCCTACTTCGGCCTATCAAAACGCTTACTTAAAACAGTATGATTACCGAACTAATTGAACATTCTTATTGTCTTCAACACCCTCTAAAACTTCCTTTGAGGTTCCAACTTCATCTGGTACGCGTAGGGGGTCAAAATACATACCCAAACTCCCATCCCTGAGCTGTTTTGGGGAATGCAGAAAAGTCCCAAAAACAAGATAAAACGATAATTAATTTACCAAATAACTTTTATATGATTTTCAATAATCTCAACTAGAAACGTTGTCCGAATAACCAATAATTTATCGAGCTAGCAAAATTCCTAATCAAACTCAACTTTTCAAAAATCCCTTTTCTAGCCTACTTCGGGCTATCAAAATGCTTACATAAAACGGTCTGATTAACAAACTAATTGAATATTCATATGTTCTGTAACACTGTCTAAATCTTTTGTTCAGGTTCCAACTTCATCCGGTACGCATATAGGGTCAAAAAACAAACCAAAACTCCCCTCCCTGAGCTGTTTTGGGGAATGCAGAAAAACCCAAAAAATGGGATAAAACGATAATTCATTTATCAAATAACTCTTCTATTATTTTAATTAATCCCAACTAGAAACGTTGTCTGAATAACCGATAGCTTATCGAGCTAACAGAATTCCTAGTTAAACTTAACTTTTTAAAAATTCTTTTTGTAGCCTACTTCGGCCTATCAAAACGCTTACTTAAAACAGTATGATTACCGAACTAATTGAACATTCTTATTGTCTTCAACACCCTCTAAAACTTCCTTTGAGGTTCCAACTTCATCTGGTACGCGTAGGGGGTCAAAAAACATACCCAAACTCCCCTCCCTAAGCTGTTTTGGGGAATGCAGAAAAGTCCCAAAAACAAGATAAAACGATAATTAATTTACCAAATAACTTTTATATGATTTTCAATAATCTCAACTAGAAACGTTGTCCGAATAACCAATAATTTATCGAGCTAACAAAATTCCTAATCAAACTCAACTTTTCAAAAATTCCTTTTCTAGCCTACTTCGGGCTATCAAAATGCTTACATAAAACGGTCTGATTAACAAACTAATTGAATATTCATATGTTCTGTAACACTGTCTAAATCTTTTGTTCAGGTTCCAACTTCATCCGGTACGCATATAGGGTCAAAAAACAAACCAAAACTCCCCTCCCTGAGCTGTTTTGGGGAATGCAGAAAAACCCAAAAAATGGGATAAAACGATAATTCATTTATCAAATAACTCTTCTATTATTTTAATTAATCCCAACTAGAAACGTTGTCTGAATAACCGATAGCTTATCGAGCTAACAGAATTCCTAGTTAAACTTAACTTTTTAAAAATTCTTTTTATAGTCTACTTCGGCCTATCAAAACGCTTACTTAAAACAGTATGATTACCGAACTAATTGAACATTCTTATTGTCTTCAACACCCTCTAAAACTTCCTTTGAGGTTCCAACTTCATCTGGTACGCGTAGGGGGTCAAAATACATACCCAAACTCCCCTCCCTGAGCTGTTTTGGGGAATGCAGAAAAGTCCCAAAAACAAGATAAAACGATAATTAATTTACCAAATAACTTTTATATGATTTTCAATAATCTCAACTAGAAACGTTGTCCGAATAACCAATAATTTATCGAGCTAACAAAATTCCTAATCAAACTCAACTTTTCAAAAATTCCTTTTCTAGCCTACTTCGGGCTATCAAAATGCTTACATAAAACGGTCTGATTAACAAACTAATTGAATATTCATATTATCTGTAACACTGTTTAAATCTTTTGTTCAGGTTCCAACTTCATCCGGTACGCATATAGGGTCAAAAAACAAACCAAAACTCCCCTCCCTGAGCTGTTTTGGGGAATGCAGAAAAACCCAAAAAATGGGATAAAACGATAATTCATTTATCAAATAACTCTTCTATTATTTTAATTAATCCCAACTAGAAACGTTGTCTGAATAACCGATAGCTTATCGAGCTAACAGAATTCCTAGTTAAACTTAACTTTTTAAAAATTCTTTTTGTAGCCTACTTCGGCCTATCAAAACGCTTACTTAAAACAGTATGATTACCGAACTAATTGAACATTCTTATTGTCTTCAACACCCTCTAAAACTTCCTTTGAGGTTCCAACTTCATCTGGTACGCGTAGGGGGTCAAAAAACATACCCAAACTCCCCTCCCTGAGCTGTTTTGGGGAATGTAGAAAAGTCCCAAAAACAAGATAAAACGATAATTAATTTACCAAATAACTTTTATATGATTTTCAATAATCTCAACTAGAAACGTTGTCCGAATAACCAATAATTTATCGAGCTAACAAAATTCCTAATCAAACTCAACTTTTCAAAAATCCCTTTTCTAGCCTACTTCGGGCTATCAAAATGCTTACATAAAACGGTCTGATTAACAAACTAATTGAATATTCATATGTTCTGTAACACTGTCTAAATCTTTTGTTCAGGTTCCAACTTCATCCGGTACGCATATAGGGTCAAAAAACAAACCAAAACTCCCCTCCCTGAGCTGTTTTGGGGAATGCAGAAAAACCCAAAAAATGGGATAAAACGATAATTCATTTATCAAATAACTCTTCTATTATTTTAATTAATCCCAACTAGAAACGTTGTCTGAATAACCGATAGCTTATCGAGCTAACAGAATTCCTAGTTAAACTTAACTTTTTAAAAATTCTTTTTGTAGCCTACTTCGGCCTATCAAAACGCTTACTTAAAACAGTATGATTACCGAACTAATTGAACATTCTTATTGTCTTCAACACCCTCTAAAATTTCCTTTGAGGTTCCAACTTCATCTGGTACGCGTAGGGGGTCAAAATACATACCCAAACTCCCCTCCCTGAGCTGTTTTGGGGAATGCAGAAAAGTCCCAAAAACAAGATAAAACGATAATTAATTTACCAAATAACTTTTATATGATTTTCAATAATCTCAACTAGAAACGTTGTCCGAATAACCAATAATTTATCGAGCTAACAAAATTCCTAATCAAACTCAACTTTTCAAAAATTCCTTTTCTAGCCTACTTCGGGCTATCAAAATGCTTACATAAAACGGTCTGATTAACAAACTAATTGAATATTCATATTATCTGTAACACTGTTTAAATCTTTTGTTCAGGTTCCAACTTCATCCGGTACGCATATAGGGTCAAAAAACAAACCAAAACTCCCCTCCCTGAGCTGTTTTGGGGAATGCAGAAAAACCCAAAAAATGGGATAAAACGATAATTCATTTATCAAATAACTCTTCTATTATTTTAATTAATCCCAACTAGAAACGTTGTCTGAATAACCGATAGCTTATCGAGCTAACAGAATTCCTAGTTAAACTTAACTTTTTAAAAATTCTTTTTGTAGCCTACTTCGGCCTATCAAAACGCTTACTTAAAACAGTATGATTACCGAACTAATTGAACATTCTTATTGTCTTCAACACCCTCTAAAACTTCCTTTGAGGTTCCAACTTCATCTGGTACGCGTAGGGGGTCAAAAAACATACCCAAACTCCCCTCCCTGAGCTGTTTTGGGGAATGTAGAAAAGTCCCAAAAACAAGATAAAACGATAATTAATTTACCAAATAACTTTTATATGATTTTCAATAATCTCAACTAGAAACGTTGTCCGAATAACCAATAATTTATCGAGCTAACAAAATTCCTAATCAAACTCAACTTTTCAAAAATCCCTTTTCTAGCCTACTTCGGGCTATCAAAATGCTTACATAAAACGGTCTGATTAACAAACTAATTGAATATTCATATGTTCTGTAACACTGTCTAAATCTTTTGTTCAGGTTCCAACTTCATCCGGTACGCATATAGGGTCAAAAAACAAACCCAAACTCCCCTCCCTGAGCTGTTTTGGGGAATGCAGAAAAACCCAAAAAATGGGATAAAACGATAATTCATTTATCAAATAACTCTTCTATTATTTTAATTAATCCCAACTAGAAACGTTGTCTGAATAACCGATAGCTTATCGAGCTAACAGAATTCCTAGTTAAACTTAACTTTTTAAAAATTCTTTTTGTAGCCTACTTCGGCCTATCAAAACGCTTACTTAAAACAGTATGATTACCGAACTAATTGAACATTCTTATTGTCTTCAACACCCTCTAAAACTTCCTTTGAGGTTCCAACTTCATCTGGTACGCGTAGGGGGTCAAAATACATACCCAAACTCCCCTCCCTGAGCTGTTTTGGGGAATGCAGAAAAGTCCCAAAAACAAGATAAAACGATAATTAATTTACCAAATAACTTTTATATGATTTTCAATAATCTCAACTAGAAACGTTGTCCGAATAACCAATAATTTATCGAGCTAACAAAATTCCTAATCAAACTCAACTTTTCAAAAATTCCTTTTCTAGCCTACTTCGGGCTATCAAAATGCTTACATAAAACGGTCTGATTAACAAACTAATTGAATATTCATATTATCTGTAACACTGTTTAAATCTTTTGTTCAGGTTCCAACTTCATCCGGTACGCATATAGGGTCAAAAAACAAACCAAAACTCCCCTCCCTGAGCTGTTTTGGGGAATGCAGAAAAACCCAAAAAATGGGATAAAACGATAATTCATTTATCAAATAACTCTTCTATTATTTTAATTAATCCCAACTAGAAACGTTGTCTGAATAACCGATAGCTTATCGAGCTAACAGAATTCCTAGTTAAACTTAACTTTTTAAAAATTCTTTTTGTAGCCTACTTCGGCCTATCAAAACGCTTACTTAAAACAGTATGATTACCGAACTAATTGAACATTCTTATTGTCTTCAACACCCTCTAAAACTTCCTTTGAGGTTCCAACTTCATCTTGTACGCGTAGGGGGTCAAAAAACATACCCAAACTCCCCTCCCTGAGCTGTTTTGGGGAATGTAGAAAAGTCCCAAAAACAAGATAAAACGATAATTAATTTACCAAATAACTTTTATATGATTTTCAATAATCTCAACTAGAAACGTTGTCCGAATAACCAATAATTTATCGAGCTAACAAAATTCCTAATCAAACTCAACTTTTCAAAAATCCCTTTTCTAGCCTACTTCGGGCTATCAAAATGCTTACATAAAACGGTCTGATTAACAAACTAATTGAATATTCATATGTTCTGTAACACTGTCTAAATCTTTTGTTCAGGTTCCAACTTCATCCGGTACGCATATAGGGTCAAAAAACAAACCAAAACTCCCCTCCCTGAGCTGTTTTGGGGAATGCAGAAAAACCCAAAAAATGGGATAAAACGATAATTCATTTATCAAATAACTCTTCTATTATTTTAATTAATCCCAACTAGAAACGTTGTCTGAATAACCGATAGCTTATCGAGCTAACAGAATTCCTAGTTAAACTTAACTTTTTAAAAATTCTTTTTGTAGCCTACTTCGGCCTATCAAAACGCTTACTTAAAACAGTATGATTACCGAACTAATTGAACATTCTTATTGTCTTCAACACCCTCTAAAACTTCCTTTGAGGTTCCAACTTCATCTGGTACGCGTAGGGGGTCAAAATACATACCCAAACTCCCCTCCCTGAGCTGTTTTGGGGAATGCAGAAAAGTCCCAAAAACAAGATAAAACGATAATTAATTTACCAAATAACTTTTATATGATTTTCAATAATCTCAACTAGAAACGTTGTCCGAATAACCAATAATTTATCGAGCTAACAAAATTCCTAATCAAACTCAACTTTTCAAAAATTCCTTTTCTAGCCTACTTCGGGCTATCAAAATGCTTACATAAAACGGTCTGATTAACAAACTAATTGAATATTCATATTATCTGTAACACTGTTTAAATCTTTTGTTCAGGTTCCAACTTCATCCGGTACGCATATAGGGTCAAAAAACAAACCAAAACTCCCCTCCCTGAGCTGTTTTGGGGAATGCAGAAAAACCCAAAAAATGGGATAAAACGATAATTCATTTATCAAATAACTCTTCTATTATTTTAATTAATCCCAACTAGAAACGTTGTCTGAATAACCGATAGCTTATCGAGCTAACAGAATTCCTAGTTAAACTTAACTTTTTAAAAATTCTTTTTGTAGCCTACTTCGGCCTATCAAAACGCTTACTTAAAACAGTATGATTACTTAACTAATTGAACATTCTTATTGTCTTCAACACCCTCTAAAACTTCCTTTGAGGTTCCAACTTCATCTGGTACGCGTAGGGGGTCAAAAAACATACCCAAACTCCCCTCCCTGAGCTGTTTTGGGGAATGTAGAAAAGTCCCAAAAACAAGATAAAACGATAATTAATTTACCAAATAACTTTTATATGATTTTCAATAATCTCAACTAGAAACGTTGTCCGAATAACCAATAATTTATCGAGCTAACAAAATTCCTAATCAAACTCAACTTTTCAAAAATCCCTTTTCTAGCCTACTTCGGGCTATCAAAATGCTTACATAAAACGGTCTGATTAACAAACTAATTGAATATTCATATGTTCTGTAACACTGTCTAAATCTTTTGTTCAGGTTCCAACTTCATCCGGTACGCATATAGGGTCAAAAAACAAACCAAAACTCCCCTCCCTGAGCTGTTTTGGGGAATGCAGAAAAACCCAAAAAATGGGATAAAACGATAATTCATTTATCAAATAACTCTTCTATTATTTTAATTAATCCCAACTAGAAACGTTGTCTGAATAACCGATAGCTTATCGAGCTAACAGAATTCCTAGTTAAACTTAACTTTTTAAAAATTCTTTTTGTAGCCTACTTCGGCCTATCAAAACGCTTACTTAAGACAGTATGATTACCGAACTAATTGAACATTCTTATTGTCTTCAACACCCTCTAAAACTTCCTTTGAGGTTCCAACTTCATCTGGTACGCGTAGGGGGTCAAAATACATACCCAAACTCCCCTCCCTGAGCTGTTTTGGGGAATGCAGAAAAGTCCCAAAAACAAGATAAAACGATAATTAATTTACCAAATAACTTTTATATGATTTTCAATAATCTCAACTAGAAACGTTGTCCGAATAACCAATAATTTATCGAGCTAACAAAATTCCTAATCAAACTCAACTTTTCAAAAATCCCTTTTCTAGCCTACTTCGGGCTATCAAAATGCTTACATAAAACGGTCTGATTAACAAACTAATTGAATATTCATATGTTCTGTAACACTGTCTAAATCTTTTGTTGAGGTTCCAACTTCATCCGGTACGCTTATAGGGTCATAAAACGCACCCAAACTCCCCTCCCTGAGCTGTTTTGGTGAATGCAGAAAAGCCCAAAAAATGGTATAAAACGATAATTCATTTATCAAATAACTCTTCTATTATTTTAATTAATCGCAACTAGAAACGTTGTCTGAATAACCGATAGCTTATCGAGCTAACAGAATTCCTAGTTAAACTTAACTTTTTAAAAATTCTTTTTGTAGCCTACTTCGGCCTATCAAAACGCTTACTTAAAACAGTATGATTACCGAACTAATTGAACATTCTTATTGTCTTCAACACCCTCTAAAACTTCCTTTGAGGTTCCAACTTCATCTGGTACGCGTAGGGGGTCAAAATACATACCCAAACTCCCCTCCCTGAGCTGTTTTGGGGAATGTAGAAAAGTCCCAAAAACAAGATAAAACGATAATTAATTTACCAAATAACTTTTATATGATTTTCAATAATCTCAACTAGAAACGTTGTCCGAATAACCAATAATTTATCGAGCTAACAAAATTCCTAATCAAACTCTAACTTTTCAAAAATCCCTTTTCTAGCCTACTTCGGGCTATCAAAATGCTTACATAAAACGGTCTGATTAACAAACTAATTGAATATTCATATGTTCTGTAACACTGTCTAAATCTTTTGTTGAGGTTCCAACTTCATCCGGTACGCTTATAGGGTCAAAAAACGCACCCAAACTCCCATCCCTGAGCTGTTTTGGTGAATGCAGAAAAGCCCAAAAAATGGTATAAAACGATAATTCATTTATCAAATAACTCTTCTATTATTTTAATTAATCCCAACTAGAAACGTTGTCTGAATAACCGATAGCTTATCGAGCTAACAGAATTCCTAGTTAAACTTAACTTTTTAAAAATTCTTTTTGTAGCCTACTTCGGCCTATCAAAACGCTTACTTAAAACAGTATGATTACCGAACTAATTGAACATTCTTATTGTCTTCAACACCCTCTAAAACTTCCTTTGAGGTTCCAACTTCATCTGGTACGCGTAGGGGGTCAAAAAACATACCCAAACTCCCCTCCCTGAGCTGTTTTGGGGAATGTAGAAAAGTCCCAAAAACAAGATAAAACGATAATTAATTTACCAAATAACTTTTATATGATTTTCAATAATCTCAACTAGAAACGTTGTCCGAATAACCAATAATTTATCGAGCTAACAAAATTCCTAATCAAACTCAACTTTTCAAAAATCCCTTTTCTAGCCTACTTCGGGCTATCAAAATGCTTACATAAAACGGTCTGATTAACAAACTAATTGAATATTCATATGTTCTGTAACACTGTCTAAATCTTTTGTTCAGGTTCCAACTTCATCCGGTACGCATATAGGGTCAAAAAACAAACCAAAACTCCCCTCCCTGAGCTGTTTTGGGGAATGCAGAAAAACCCAAAAAATGGGATAAAACGATAATTCATTTATCAAATAACTCTTCTATTATTTTAATTAATCCCAACTAGAAACGTTGTCTGAATAACCGATAGCTTATCGAGCTAACAGAATTCCTAGTTAAACTTAACTTTTTAAAAATTCTTTTTGTAGCCTACTTCGGCCTATCAAAACGCTTACTTAAAACAGTATGATTACCGAACTAATTGAACATTCTTATTGTCTTCAACACCCTCTAAAACTTCCTTTGAGGTTCCAACTTCATCTGGTACGCGTAGGGGGTCAAAATACATACCCAAACTCCCCTCCCTGAGCTGTTTTGGGGAATGCAGAAAAGTCCCAAAAACAAGATAAAACGATAATTAATTTACCAAATAACTTTTATATGATTTTCAATAATCTCAACTAGAAACGTTGTCCGAATAACCAATAATTTATCGAGCTAACAAAATTCCTAATCAAACTCAACTTTTCAAAAATCCCTTTTCTAGCCTACTTCGGGCTATCAAAATGCTTACATAAAACGGTCTGATTAACAAACTAATTGAATATTCATATGTTCTGTAACACTGTCTAAATCTTTTGTTGAGGTTCCAACTTCATCCGGTACGCATATAGGGTCAAAAAACGCACCCAAACTCCCCTCCCTGAGCTGTTTTGGTGAATGCAGAAAAGCCCAAAAAATGGTATAAAACGATAATTCATTTATCAAATAACTCTTCTATTATTTTAATTAATCGCAACTAGAAACGTTGTCTGAATAACCGATAACTTATCGAGCTAACAGAATTCCTAGTTTAACTCAACTTTTTAAAAATTCTTTTTCTAGCCTACTTAGGGCTATCAAAACGCTTACTTAAAACAGTTTGATTACCAAACTAATTGAACATTCTTATTATCTTCAACACCCTCTAAAACTTCCTTTGAGATTCCAACTTCATCCGGTACACGTAGGGGGTCAAAAAACATACCCAAACTCCCCTCCCTGAGCTGTTTTGGGGAATGCAGAAAAGCCCCAAAAACAGGATAAAACGATAATTAATTTATCAAATAACTTTTATATGATTTTCAATAACCCCAGGTAGAAACGTTGTCCGAATAACCGTTAATTTATCGAGCTAACAAAATTCCTAGTCAAACTCAACTTTTCAAAAATTCCTTTTCTAGCCTACTTCGGGCTATCAAAATTCTTACATAAAACGGTCTGATTAACAAACTAATTGAATATTCATATTATCTGTAACACTGTTTAAATCTTTTGTTGAGGTTCCAACTTCATCCGGTACGCTTATAGGGTCAAAAAACGCACCCAAACTCCCCTCCCTGAGCTGTTTTGGTGAATGCAGAAAAGCCCAAAAAATGGTATAAAACGATAATTCATTTATCAAATAACTCTTCTATTATTTTAATTAATCCCAACTAGAAACGTTGTCTGAATAACCGATAGCTTATCGAGCTAACAGAATTCCTAGTTAAACTTAACTTTTTAAAAATTCTTTTTGTAGCCTACTTCGGCCTATCAAAACGCTTACTTAAAACAGTATGATTACCGAACTAATTGAACATTCTTATTGTCTTCAACACCCTCTAAAACCTCCTTTGAGGTTCCAACTTCATCTGGTACGCGTAGGGGGTCAAAATACATACCCAAACTCCCCTCCCTGAGCTGTTTTGGGGAATGTAGAAAAGTCCCAAAAACAAGATAAAACGATAATTAATTTACCAAATAACTTTTATATGATTTTCAATAATCTCAACTAGAAACGTTGTCCGAATAACCAATAATTTATCGAGCTAACAAAATTCCTAATCAAACTCAACTTTTCAAAAATCCCTTTTCTAGCCTACTTCGGGCTATCAAAATGCTTACATAAAACGGTCTGATTAACAAACTAATTGAATATTCATATGTTCTGTAACACTGTCTAAATCTTTTGTTGAGGTTCCAACTTCATCCGGTACGCATATAGGGTCAAAAAACGCACCCAAACTCCCCTCCCTGAGCTGTTTTGGTGAATGCAGAAAAGCCCAAAAAATGGTATAAAACGATAATTCATTTATCAAATAACTCTTCTATTATTTTAATTAATCGCAACTAGAAACGTTGTCTGAATAACCGATAACTTATCGAGCTAACAGAATTCCTAGTTTAACTCAACTTTTTAAAAATTCTTTTTCTAGCCTACTTAGGGCTATCAAAACGCTTACTTAAAACAGTTTCATTACCAAACTAATTGAACATTCTTATTATCTTCAACACCCTCTAAAACTTCCTTTGAGATTCCAACTTCATCCGGTACACGTAGGGGGTCAAAAAACATACCCAAACTCCCCTCCCTGAGCTGTTTTGGGGAATGCAGAAAAGCCCCAAAAACAGGATAAAACGATAATTAATTTATCAAATAACTTTTATATGATTTTCAATAACCCCAGGTAGAAACGTTGTCCGAATAACCGTTAATTTATCGAGCTAACAAAATTCCTAGTCAAACTCAACTTTTCAAAAATTCCTTTTCTAGCCTACTTCGGGCTATCAAAATTCTTACATAAAACGGTCTGATTAACAAACTAATTGAATATTCATATTATCTGTAACACTGTTTAAATCTTTTGTTGAGGTTCCAACTTCATCCGGTACGCATATAGGGTCAAAAAACAAACCAAAACTCCCCTCCCTGAGCTGTTTTGGGGAATGCAGAAAAACCCAAAAAATGGGATAAAACGATAATTCATTTATCAAATAACTCTTCTATTATTTTAATTAATCCCAACTAGAAACGTTGTCTGAATAACCGATAGCTTATCGAGCTAACAGAATTTCTAGTTAAACTTAACTTTTTAAAAATTCTTTTTGTAGCCTACTTCGGCCTATCAAAACGCTTACTTAAAACAGTATGATTACCGAACTAATTGAACATTCTTATTGTCTTCAACACCCACTAAAACTTCCTTTGAGGTTCCAACTTCATCTGGTACGCGTAGGGGGTCAAAATACATACCCAAACTCCCCTCCCTGAGCTGTTTTGGGGAATGTAGAAAAGTCCCAAAAACAAGATAAAACGATAATTAATTTACCAAATAACTTTTATATGATTTTCAATAATCTCAACTAGAAACGTTGTCCGAATAACCAATAATTTATCGAGCTAACAAAATTCCTAATCAAACTCAACTTTTCAAAAATCCCTTTTCTAGCCTACTTCGGGCTATCAAAATGCTTACATAAAACGGTCTGATTAACAAACTAATTGAATATTCATATGTTCTGTAACACTGTCTAAATCTTTTGTTGAGGTTCCAACTTCATCCGGTACGCTTATAGGGTCAAAAAACGCACCCAAACTCCCCTCCCTGAGCTGTTTTGGTGAATGCAGAAAAGCCCAAAAAATGGTATAAAACGATAATTCATTTATCAAATAACTCTTCTATTATTTTAATTAATCCCAACTAGAAACGTTGTCTGAATAACCGATAGCTTATCGAGCTAACAGAATTCCTAGTTAAACTTAACTTTTTAAAAATTCTTTTTGTAGCCTACTTCGGCCTATCAAAACGCTTACTTAAAACAGTATGATTACCGATCTAATTGAACATTCTTATTGTCTTCAACACCCTCTAAAACTTCCTTTGAGGTTCCAACTTCATCTGGTACGCGTAGGGGGTCAAAAAACATACCCAAACTCCCCTCCCTGAGCTGTTTTGGGGAATGTAGAAAAGTCCCAAAAACAAGATAAAACGATAATTAATTTACCAAATAACTTTTATATGATTTTCAATAATCTCAACTAGAAACGTTGTCCGAATAACCAATAATTTATCGAGCTAACAAAATTCCTAATCAAACTCAACTTTTCAAAAATCCCTTTTCTAGCCTACTTCGGGCTATCAAAATGCTTACATAAAACGGTCTGATTAACAAACTAATTGAATATTCATATTTTCTGTAACACTGTCTAAATCTTTTGTTCAGGTTCCAACTTCATCCGATACGCTTATAGTGTCAAAAAACGCACAAAAACTCCCCTCCCTGAGCTGTTTTGGGGAATCCAGAAAAACCCAAAAAATGGGATAAAACGATAATTCATTTATCAAAAAACTCTTCTATTATTTTAATTAATCCCAACTAGAAAAGTTGTCTGAATTACCGATAACTTATCGAGCTAACACAATTCCTAGTTATATTAAACTTTTTAAAAATTACTTTTCTAGCCTACTTCGGGCTATCAAAAGGCTTACTTAAAACAGTCGGATTACCAAACTAATTGAACATTCTTATTGTCTTCAACACCCTCTAAAACTTCCTTTGAGGTTCCAACTTCATCCGGTACGCGTAGGGGGTCAAAAAACATACCCAAACTCCCCTTCCTGAGCTGTTTTGGGGAATGCAGAAAAGCCCCAAAAACAGGATAAAACGATAATTAATATATCTAATAACTTTTATATGATTTTCAATAATCCCAACTAGAAACGTTGTCCGAATAACCGATAATTTATCGAGCTAATAAAATTCCTAGTTAAACTCAACTTTTCAAAAATCCCTTTTCAAGCCTACTTCGGGCTGTCAAAATACTTACATAAAACGGTCTTATTTAACAAAATAATTGAATATTCATATTGTCTGTAACACTGTCTAATTCTTTTGTTCAGGTTCCAACTTCATCCGGTACGCTTATAGGGTCAAAAAACGCACCCAAACTCCCCTCCCTGAGCTATTTTGGGGAATGCACAAAAACCCCAAAAACGGGATAAAACGATAATTTATTTATCAAATAACTTTTCTATGATTTAAAATAATCCCAACTAGAAATGTTGTTCAAATAACAGATAACTTATCGAGCTAACAAAATTCCTAGTTAAACTCAACTTTTCAAAAATCCCTTTTCTAGCCTACTTCGGGCTATCAAAATGCTTACATAAAACGGTCTGATTAACAAACTAATTGAATATTCATATGTTCTGTAACACTGTCTAAATCTTTTGTTGAGGTTCCAACTTCATCCGGTACGCTTATATGGTCAAAAAACGCACCCAAACTCCCCTCCCTGAGCTGTTTTGGTGAATGCAGAAAAGCCCAAAAAATGGTATAAAACGATAATTCATTTATCAAATAACTCTTCTATTATTTTAATTAATCGCAACTAGAAACGTTGTCTGAATAACCGATAACTTATCGAGCTACCAGAATTCCTAGTTTAACTCAACTTTTTAAAAATTCTTTTTCTAGCCTACTTAGGGCTATCAAAACGCTTACTTAAAACAGTTTGATTACCAAACTAATTGAACATTCTTATTATCTTCAACACCCTCTAAAACTTCCTTTGAGATTCCAACTTCATCCGGTACACGTAGGGGGTCAAAAAACATACCCAAACTCCCCTCCCTGAACTGTTTTGGGGAATGCAGAAAAGCCCCAAAAACAGGATAAAACGATAATTAATTTATCAAATAACTTTTATATGATTTTCAATAACCCCAGGTAGAAACGTTGTCCGAATAACCGGTAATTTATCGAGCTAACAAAATTCCTAGTCAAACTCAACTTTTCAAAAATCCCTTTTCTAGCCTACTTCGGGCTATCAAAATTCTTACATAAAACGGTCTGATTAACAAACTAATTGAATATTCATATTATCTGTAACACTGTTTAAATCTTTTGTTCAGGTTCCAACTTCATCCGGTACGCATATAGGGTCAAAAAACAAACCAAAACTCCCCTCCCTGAGCTGTTTTGGGGAATGCAGAAAAACCCAACAAATGGGATAAAACGATAATTCATTTATCAAATAACTCTTCTATTATTTTAATTAATCCCAACTAGAAACGTTGTCTGAATAACCGATAGCTTATCGAGCTAACAGAATTCCTAGTTAAACTTAACTTTTTAAAAATTCTTTTTGTAGCCTACTTCGGCCTATCAAAACGCTTACTTAAAACAGTATGATTACCGAACTAATTGAACATTCTTATTGTCTTCAACACCCTCTAAAACTTCCTTTGAGGTTCCAACTTCATCTGGTACGCGTAGGGGGTCAAAATACATACCCAAACTCCCCTCCCTGAGCTGTTTTGGGGAATGTAGAAAAGTCCCAAAAACAAGATAAAACGATAATTAATTTACCAAATAACTTTTATATGATTTTCAATAATCTCAACTAGAAACGTTGTCCGAATAACCGATAATTTATCGAGCTAACAAAATTCCTAATCAAACTCAACTTTTCAAAAATCCCTTTTCTAGCCTACTTCGGGCTATCAAAATGCTTACATAAAACGGTCTGATTAACAAACTAATTGAATATTCATATTTTCTGTAACACTGTCTAAATCTTTTGTTCAGGTTCCAACTTCATCCGATACGCTTATAGTGTCAAAAAACGCACAAAAACTCCCCTCCCTGAGCTGTTTTGGGGAATCCAGAAAAACCCAAAAAATGGGATAAAACGATAATTCATTTATCAAAAAACTCTTCTATTATTTTAATTAATTCCAACTAGAAAAGTTGTCTGAATTACCGATAACTTATCGAGCTAACACAATTCCTAGTTAAATTAAACTTTTTAAAAATTACTTTTCTAGCCTACTTCGGGCTATCAAAAGGCTTACTTAAAACAGTCGGATTACCAAACTAATTGAACATTCTTATTGTCTTCAACACCCTCTAAAACTTCCTTTGAGGTTCCAACTTCATCCGGTACGCGTAGGGGGTCAAAAAACATACCCAAACTCCCCTTCCTGAGCTGTTTTGGGGAATGCAGAAAAGCCCCAAAACAGGATAAAACGATAATTAATATATCAAATAACTTTTATCTGATTTTCAATAATCCCAACTAGAAACGTTGTCCGAATAACCGATAATTTATCGAGCTAATAAAATTCCTAGTTAAACTCAACTTTTCAAAAATCCCTTTTCTAGCCTACTTCGGGCTGTCAAAATGCTTACATAAAACGGTCTTATTTAACAAAATAATTGAATATTCATATTGTCTGTAACACTGTCTAAATCTTTTGTTCAGGTTCCAACTTCATCCGGTACGCTTATAGGGTCAAAAAACGCACCCAAACTCCCCTCCCTGAGCTATTTTGGGGAATGCACAAAAACCCCAAAAACGGGATAAAACGATAATTTATTTATCAAATAACTTTTCTATGATTTAAAATAATCCCAACTAGAAATGTTGTTCAAATAACAGATAACTTATCGAGCTAACAAAATTCCTAGTTAAACTCAACTTTTCAAAAATCCCTTTTCTAGCCTACTTCGGGCTATCAAAATGCTTACATAAAACGGTCTGATTAACAAACTAATTGAATATTCATATGTTCTGTAACACTGTCTAAATCTTTTGTTGAGGTTCCAACTTCATCCGGTACGCTTATATGGTCAAAAAACGCACCCAAACTCCCCTCCCTGAGCTGTTTTGGTGAATGCAGAAAAGCCCAAAAAATGGTATAAAACGATAATTCATTTATCAAATAACTCTTCTATTATTTTAATTAATCGCAACTAGAAACGTTGTGTGAATAACCGATAACTTATCGAGCTAACAGAATTCCTAGTTTAACTCAACTTTTTAAAAATTCTTTTTCTAGCCTACTTAGGGCTATCAAAACGCTTACTTAAAACAGTTTGATTACCAAACTAATTGAACATTCTTATTATCTTCAACACCCTCTAAAACTTTCTTTCAGATTCCAACTTCATCCGGTACACGTAGGGGGTCAAAAAACATACCCAAACTCCCCTCCCTGAGCTGTTTTGGGGAATGCAGAAAAGCCCCAAAAACAGGATAAAACGATAATTAATTTATCAAATAACTTTTATATGATTTTCAATAATCCCAGGTAGAAACGTTGTCCGAATAACCGGTAATTTATCGAGCTAACAAAATTCCTAGTCAAACTCAACTTTTCAAAAATCCCCATTCTAGCCTACTTCGAGCTATCAAAATTCATACATAAAACGGTCTGATTAACTAACTAATTGAATATTCATATTATCTGTAACACTGTCTAAATCTTTTGTTCAGGTTCCAACTTCATCCGGTACGCATATAGGGTCAAAAAACGAACCAAAACTCCCCTCCCTGAGCTGTTTTGGGGAATGCAGAAAAACCCAAAAAATGGGATAAAACGATAATTCATTTATCAAATAACTCTTCTATTATTTTAATTAATCCCAACTAGAAACGTTGTCTGAATAACCGATAACTTATCGAGGTAACAGAATTCCTAGTTAAATTAAACTTTTTAAAAATTCCTTTTCTAGCCTACTTCGGGCTATCAAAACGCTTACTTAAAACAGTCTGATTACCAAACTAATTGAACATTCTTATTGTCTTCAACACCCTCTAAAACTTCCTTTGAGGTTCCAACTTCATCTGGTACGCGTAGGGGGTCAAAAAATATACCCAAACTCCCCTCCCTGAGCTGTTTTGGGGAATGTAGAAAAGCCCCAAAAACAGGATAAAACGATAATTAATATATTAAATAACTTTTATATGATTTTCAATAATCCCAATTAGAAACGTTGTCCGAATAACCGATAATTTATCGAGCTAACAAAATTCCTAATCAAACTCAACTTTTCAAAAATCCCTTTTCTATCCTACTTCGGGTTATCAAAATGCTTACATAAAACGGTGTTATTAACAAACTAATTGAATATTCATATTGTCTGTAACATTGTTTATATCTTTTGTTCAGGTTCCTACTTCATCTGTACGCTTATAGGGTCAAAACACACACCCAAACGCCCCTCCCTGAGCTGTTTTGGGGAATGCAGAAAAGCCCTAAAAAATGGGATGAAACGATAATTCATTTATCAAATAACTCTTCTATTATTTTAATTAATCGCAACTAGAAACGTTGTCTAAATATCCGATAACTTATCGAGCTAACAGAATTCCTAGTTAAACTCAACTTTTTAAAAATTCTTTTTGTAGCCTACTTCGGCCTATCAAAACGCTTACTTAAAACAGTCTAATTACCAAACTAATTGAACATTCCTATTGTCTTCAACATCCTCTAAAACTTCCTTTGAGGTTACAACTTCATCCGATACGCGTAGGGGGTCGAAAAACATACCCAAACTCCCCTCCCTGAGCTGTTTTGGGGAATGCAGAAAAGCCCCAAAAACAGGATATAATGATAATTAATTTATCAAATAAATTTTCAATAATCCCTGGTAGAAACGTTATCCGAATAACCGATTATTTATCGAGCTAACAAAATTCCTAGTCAAACTCAACTTTTCAAAAATCCCTTTTTTAGCCTACTTCGGGCTATCAAAATGCTTACATAAAACGGTCTAACTGATAAACTAATTGAATATTCATATTGTCTGTAACACTGTCTAATTCTTTTGTTGAGGTTCCTACTTAATCTTCTACGCTTATGGGGTCAAAAAACGCACCCAAACGCCCCTCCCTGAGCTGTTTTGCGGAATGCAGAAAAGCCCCAAAAATGGGATAAAACGATAATTCATTTATCAAATAACTCTTCTATTATTTTAATTAATCCCAACTAGAAACGTTGTCTGAATAACCGATAACTTATCGAGCTAACAGAATTCCTATTTAAACTCAACTTTTTAAAAATTCCTTTTCTAGCCTACTTCGGGCTATCAAAACGCTTACTTAAAACAGTCTGATTACCAAACTAATTGAACATTCTTATTGTCTTCAACACCCTCTAAAACTTCCTTTGAGGTTCCAACTTCATCCGGTACGCGTAGGGGGTCAAAAAACATACCCAAACTCCCCTCCCTGAACTGTTTTGGGGAATGCAGAAAAGCCCCAAAAACAGGATCAAACGATAATTAATTTACCAAATAACTTTTATATGATTTTCAATAATCCCAACTAGAAACGTTGTCCGAATAACCGATAATTTATCGAGCTAACAAAATTTCTAGCCAAACTCAACTTTTCAAAAATCCCTTTTCTGGCCTAATTCAGGCTATCAAAATGCTTACATAAAATGGTCTGATTAAAAAACTAATTGAATATTCATATTTTTTGTAACACTGTTTAAATCTTTTGTTCAGGTTCCAACTTTATCCGGTACGCTTATAGGGTCAAAAAATGCACCCAAACTCCCCTCCCTGAGCTGGTTTGGAGAATGCACAAAAACCCCAAAAACGGGATAAAATGATAATTTATTTATCAAATAACTTTTCTATGATATTAAATAATCCCAACTAGAAATGTTGTCCCAATAACAGATAACTTATCGAGCTAACAAAAATCCTAGTTAAACTCAACTTTTCAAAAATCCCTTTTCTAGCCTACTTCGGGCTATCAAAATGCTTACCTAAAACGGTGTTATTAACAAACTAATTGAATATTCATATTGTCTGTAACACTGTCTATATCTTTTGTTCAGGTTGAAACTTCATCTGGTACGCTTATGGGGTCAAAAAACGCACCCAAACGCCCCTCCCTGAGCTGTTTTGCGGAATGCAGAAAAGCCCCAAAAATGGGATAAAACGATAATTCATTTATCAAATAACTCTTCTATTATTTTAATTAATCGCAACTAGAAACGTTGTCTGAATAACCGATAACTTATCGAGCTAACAGAATTCCTAGTTAAACTCAACGTTTTAAAAATTCCTTTTCTAGCCTACTTCGGGTTATCAAAACGCTTACTTATAACAGTCTGATTACCAAACTAATTGAACATTCTTATTGTCTTCAACACCCTCTAACACTTCCTTTGAGGTTCCAACTTCATCCGGTACGCGTAGGGGGTCAAAAAACATACCCAAACTCCCCTCCCTGAGCTGTTTCTGGGAATGCAGAAAAGCCCAAAAACAGGATAAAACGATAATTAATATATTAAATAACTTTTATATGATTTTCAACAATCCCAACTAGAAACGTTGTCCGAATAACCGATAATTTATCGAGCTAACAAAATTCCTAGTCAAACTCAACTTTTCAAAAATCCCTTTTCTAGCCTACTTCGGGCTATCAAAATGCTTACATAAAACGTTCTAATTGATAAACTAATTGAATATTCATATTGTCTGTAACACTGTCTAAATCTTATGTTGAGGTTCCAACTTAATCTTCTACGCTTATGGGGTCAAAAAACGCACCCAAACGCCCCTCCCTGAGCTGTTTTGCGGAATGCAGAAAAGCCCCAAAAATGGGATAAAACGATAATTCATTTATCAAATAACTCTTCTATTATTTTAATTAATCCCAACTAGAAACGTTGTCTGAATAACCGATAACTTATCGAGCTAACAGAATTCCTATTTAAACTCAACTTTTTAAAAATTCCTTTTCTAGCCTACTTCGGGCTATCAAAACGCTTACTTAAAACAGTCTGATTACCAAACTAATTTAACATTCTTATTAGCTTCAACACCCTCTAAAACTTCCTTTGAGGTTCCAACTTCATCCGGTACGCGTAGGGGGTCAAAAAACATACCCAAACTCCCCTCCCTGAGTTGTTTTGGGGAATGCAGAAAAGCCCTAAAAACAGGATAAAACGATAATTAATTTACCAAATAACTTTAATATGATTTTCAATAATCCCAACTAGAAACGTTGTCCGAATAACCGATAATTTATCGAGCTAACAAAATTTCCAGTCAAACTCAACTTTTCAAAAATCCCTTTTCAGGCCAACTTCGGGCTATCAAAATGCTTACATAAAATGGTCTGATTAACTAACTAATTGAATATTCATATTGTTTGTAACACTGTTTATATCTTTTGTTCAGGTTCCAACTTCATCCGGTACGCTTATAGGGTCAAAACATGCACCCAAACTACCCTCCCTGAGTTGGTTAGGGGAATGCACAAAAACCCAAAAAACGGGATAAAATGATAATTTATTTATCAAATAACTTTTCTATGATTTTAAATAATCCGAACTAGAAATGTTGTCCCAATAACAGATAACTTATCGAGCTAACAAAATTCCTAGTTAAACTCAACTTTTCAAAAATCCCTTTTCTAACCTACTTCGGGCTATCAAAATGCTTACATAAAACGGTCTGATTAACAAACTAACTGAATATTCATATTATCTGTTACACTTTCTAAATCTTTTGTTCAGGTTCCAACTTCATCCGGTACGCATATAGGGTCAAAAAATGCACCAAAACTCCCCTCTCTGAGCTGTTTTGGGGAATGCAGAAAAACCCAAAAAATGGGATAAAACGATAATTCATTTATCAAATAACTCTTCTATTATTTTAATTAATCCCAACTAGAAACGTTGTCTGAATAACCAATAACTTATCGAGCTAACAGAATTTCTAGTTAAATTAAACTTTTTAAAAATTCCTTTTCTAGCCTACATCGGGCTATCAAAACGCTTATTTAAAACAGTCTGATTACCAAACTAATTGAACATTCTTATTGTATTCGACACCCTCTAAAACTTCCTTTGAGGTTCCAACTTCATCCGGTACGCGTAGGGGGTCAAAAAACATACCCAAACTCCCCTCCCTGAGCTTTTTTGGGGAATGTAGAAAGCCCTAAAAACAGGATAAAACAATAATTAATATATTAAATAACACTATCTAAATCTTTTGTTCAGGTTCCAACTTCATCCGGTACGTATATAGGGTCAAAAAACGCACCAAAACTCCCCTCCCTGAGCTGTTTTGGGGAATGCAGAAAAAATCAAAAAATGGGATAAAATGATCATTCATTTATCAAATAACTCTTCTATTATTTTAATTAATCCCAGTTAGAAACGGTGTCTGAATAACCGATAACTTATCGAGCTAACAGAATTCCTAGTTAAATTAAACTTTTTAAAAATTCCTTTTCTAGCCTATTTCGGGCTATCAAAACACTTACTTAAAACAGTCTGATTAACAAACTAATTGAACATTCTTATTGTCTTTAACACCCTCTAAAACTTCCTTTGAGGTTCGAACTTCATCCGGTACGCGTAGGGGGTCAAAAAACATACCCAAACTCCCCTCTCTGAGCTGTTTTGGGGAATGCAGAAAAGCCCCAAAAACAGGATAAAATGATAATTAATTTATCAAATAACTTTTATATGATTTTCAATAATCCCATGTAGAAACGTTGTCCGAATAACCGAGAATTTATCGAGCTAACAAAATTCCTAGTCAAACTCAACTTTTCAAAAATCTCTTTTCTAGCCTACTTCGGGCTATCAAAATGCTTACATAAAACGGTCTAATTGACAAATTAATTGAATATTCATATTGTCTGTAACACTGTCTATATCTTTTGTTGATGTTCCAACTTCATCTGGTACGCTTATAGGGTCAAAAAACGCACCCAAACGCCCCTCCCTGAGTTGTTTTGAGGAATGCAGAAAAGCCCCAAAAATGGGATAAAACGATAATTCATTTATCAAATAACTCTTCTATTATTTTAATTAATCCCAACTAGAAACGTTGTCTGAATAACCGATAACTTATCGAGCTAAAAGAATTCCTAGTTAAACTCAACTTTTTAAAAATTCCTTTTTTAGCCTACTTCGGGCTATCAAAACGCTTACTTAAAGCAGTCTGATTACCAAACTAATTGACATTCTTATTGTCTTCAACACCCTCTAAAACATCCTTTGAGGTTCCAACTTCATCCGGTATGCGTAGGGGGTCAAAAACATACCCAAACTCCCCTCCCTGAGCTGTTTTGGGGAATGCATAAAAGCCCCAAAAACAGGATAAAACGATAATTAATTTATCAAATAACCTTTATATGATTTTCAATAATCCCAACTAGAAACGTTGTCCGAATAACCGATAATTTATCGAGCTAACAAAATTCCTAGTCAAACTCAACTTTTCAAAAATCCCTTTTCTGACCTACTTCGGGCTATCAAAATGCTTACATAAAATGGACTGATTAGCAAACTAATTAAATATTCATATTGTCTATAACACTGTCTAAATCTTCTTTTCAGGTTCCAACTTCATTCGGTACATTTATAGGGTCAAAAAATGCACCCAAACTCCCCTCCCTGAACTGTTTTGGGGAATGCACAAAAACCCCAAAAACGGGATAAAACGATAATTTATTTATCAAATAACTTTTCTATTATTTTAATTAATCCCAACTAGAAACGTTGTCCGAATAACCGATAATTTATTGAGCTAACAAAATTCCTAGTCAAACTCAACTTTTCAAAAATCCCTTTTCTAGCCTACTTCGGGCTATCAAAATGCTTACATAAAACGGTCTGATTAACAAACTAATTGAATATTCATATTGTCTGTAACACTGTCTAAATCTTTTGATCAGGTTCCTACTTCATCTGGTACTCTTATAGGGTCAAAAAACGCACCCAAACTCCCCTCCCTGAGCTGTTTTGGGGAATGCACAAACCCCAAAAACAGGATAAAACGATAATTTATCTATCAAATAACTTTTCTATAATTTTAAATAATCCCAACTATAAATTTTGTCCCAATAACTGATAACTTATCGAGCTAACAAAATTCCTAGTTAAACTCAACTTTTCAAAAATCCCTTTTCTAGCCTATTCGGGCTATCAAAATGCTTACATAAAACGGTATGATTAACAAACTAATTGAATATTCATATTTTCTGTAACACTGTCTAAATCTTTTGTTCAGGTTCCAACTTCATCCGGTACGCTTATAGGGTCAAAAACCGCACCCAAACTCCCCTCCCTGAGGCTTTTTGGGGAATGCCAAAAAGCCATAAAAATGGGATAAAACGATAATCATTTATCAAATAACTCTTCTATTATTTTAATTAATCCCAACTAGAAACGTTGTCTGAATAACCGATAACTTATCGAGCTAACAGAATTCCTAGTTAAATTCAACTTTTTAAAAATTCCTTTTCTAGCCTACTTCGGGCTTCAAAACGCTTACTTTAAACAGTCTGATTACCAAACAAATTGAACATTCTTATTGTCTTCAACACCCTCTAAAACTTCCTTTGAGGTTCCAACTTCATACGGTACGCGTAGGGGGTCAAAAAACATACCCAAACTCCCCTCCCTGAGCTGTTTTGGGAAATAGAGAAAGCCCCAAAAACAGGATAAAACGATAATTAATATATCAAATAACTTTTATATGATTTTCAATAATCCCAATTAGAAACATTGTCCGAATAACCGATAATTTATCGAGCTAACAAAATTCCTAGTCAAACTCAACTTTTCAAAACTCCATTTTCTAGCCTACTTCGGGTTATCAAAATGCTTACATAAAACGGTTTGATTAACAAACTAATTAAATATTCATATTTTATGTAACACTGTCTAAATCTTTTGTTGAGGTTCCAACTTCATCTGGTACGCTTATAGGGTCAAAAAACGCATCCAAACACCCCTCCCTGAGCTGTTTTGGGGAATGCACAAAAACCCCAAAAACGGGATAAAACGATAATTTATTTATCAAATAACTTTTCTATAATTTTAAATAATCCCAACTAGAAATGTTGTCCCAATAACAGATAACTTATCGAGCTAACAAAATTCCTACTTCGGGCTATGACAATGTTTACATAAAACGGTCCGATTAACAAACTAATTGAATATTCATATTGTCTGTAACACTGTCTAAATCTTTTGTTCAGGTTCCAACTTCCTCTGGTACGCTTATAGGGTCAAAAAACGCACCCAAACGCCCCTCCCTGAGCTGTTTTGGGGAATGCAGAAAAGCCCCAAAAATGGGATAAAACGATAATTCATTTATCAAATAACTCTTCTATTATTTTAATTAATCCCAACTAGAAACGTTGTCTGAATAACCGATAATTTATCGAGCTAAAAGAATTCCTAGTTAAATTAAACTTTTTAGAAATTCCTTTACTAGCCTACTTCGGGCTATCAAAACACTTACTTAAAACAGTCTGATTACCAAACTAATTAAACATTCTTATTGTCTTCAACATCCTCTAAAACTTCCTTTGAGCTTCCCAGTTCATCCGGTACGCATCGGGGGTAAAAAAACATACCCAAACTCCCCTCCCTGAGCTGTTTTGGGGAATGCAGAAAATCCCCAAAAACAAGATAAAACGATAATTAATTTATCAAATAACTTTTATATGATTTTCAATAATCCCAACTAGAAACGTTGTCCGAATAACCGATAATTTATCGAGCTAACAAAATTCCTAGTCAAACTCAACTTTTCAAATATCACTGTTCTAGCCTACTTCGGGCTATCAAAATGCTTACATAGAACGGTCTGATTAACAAATTAATTAAATATTCATATTGTCTGTAACACTGTCTAAATCTTTTGTTCAGGTTCCTACTTCATCCGGTACTCTTAGAGGGTCAAACAACGCACCCAAACTCCCCTCCCTGAGCTGTTTTGGGGAATGCATAAAAGCCCCAAAAACAGGATAAAACGATAATTAATTTATCAAATAACCTTTATATGATTTTCAATAATCCCAACTAGAAACGTTGTCCGAATAACCGATAATTTATCGAGCTAACAAAATTCCTAGTCAAACTCAACTTTTCAAAAATCCCTTTTCTGACCTACTTCGGGCTATCAAAATGCTTACATAAAATGGACTGATTAGCAAACTAATTGAATATTCATATTGTCTATAACACTGTCTAAATCTTCTGTTCAGAACTCAACTTCATCCGGTACGCTTATAGAGTCAAAAAACGCACCCAAACTCCCCTCCCTGAGCTGTTTTGGGGAATGCAGAAAAGCCCCAAAAATGGGATAAAACGATAATTCATTTATCAAATAACTCTTCTATTATTTTAATTAATCCCAACTAGAAACGTTGTCTGAATAACCGATAACTTATCGAGCTAACAGAATTCCTAGTTAAACTCAACTTTTTAAAAATGCCTTTTCTAGCCTACTTCGGGCCATCAAAACGCTTACTTAAAACAGTCTGATTACCAAACTAATTGAACATTCTTATTTTCTTCAACATCCTCTAAAACTTCATCCGGTACGCGTAGGGGGTCAAAAAACATACCCAAACTCCCCTCCCTGAGCTGTTTTGGGGAATGCGGAAAAGCCCCAAAACAGGATATAACGATAATTAATTTATCAAATAACTTTTATATGATTTTCAATAATCCCAACTAGAAACGTTGTCCGAATAACTGATAATTTATCGAGCTAACAAAATTCCTAGTCAAACTCAACTTTTCAAAAATCCCTTTTGTAGCCAACTTCGGGCTATCAAAACGCGTACTTAAAACAGTCCTATTACCAAACTAATTAACATTCCTGGATATTAAACTCTGTATATCATTTGACTTTACTCAAATTACATAAAGATCACTAAAAAAACTTTTGTTACAAAATGGTCATTGAACTATACCTTTTATTACAAAAATGTTTATGTTGTTACAAAAACAACACTAAACTTTTCGTTGTCACTAGATAATACCTCTTATTACAAAAAGGTCACTGAACTATGTTCCTTTCTGTAATTTTGGCTTGCCACGTAAGTAAAAATGTTGCGTTTTTGCTTAAAACGCAACGTTTCAGATGGCTGAACCCCTTTGTAATAAAAGGTATAGTTCAATGACCATTTTGTAACAAACAATTTTTTAGTGGCCATTCTGTAATTTGAGGAAAGCTTAGTGATCTACAGAGTTCAATATCCTAACATTCTTATTGTCTGGAACACCGTCTAAAAACTTTCATTTAGCTTCGAACTTCATCTGATAGGAGCAGGGGGTCATAAAACGAACCCAAACTCCCCTCCCTAAGTTGATTTGGGGACTGCAGAACAGCCCAAATTAAAAAGGGCCAGGCGAGCAGGGTTTTAATTTTATGTGTTCAAATGAAATGAAGATATGATAACATTTTTCGTACGTTAAATAATATTTTCAGAATGTTATTTAACTAGCTATCCAAATTAGCTAAAATAAATTAATTATCGGGATAAAACGATAATAGATTTATTGAATCACTTTTTCTATGATTATAGTTAATCTCAATTAGAAAAGTTGTCTGAATAACCAAAAAATTATCGAGCTAACAAAATTCCTAGTTAAACTCATTTTTTTAAAAATTGCTATTTTAGCCAACTTCGAGCATTCAAAACGCTTACTTAAAACAGTCTGATTAAAAAAATAATTGAACATTCTTATTGTCTGCAATACCGTTTAAAACTTTTGTTTAGGTTCTAACTTCATCCAGTTTGTGCAAGGGGTCAAAAAACGCACCCAAACTCCCCTCCTTGAGCTGTTTTAGAAACTGCGGAACAGCCCCAAAAACGGTCAAGCGGGCAGGGTTTTAATTTTCTGCCTTCAAATAAAATGAAGATATGATAATATTTTATGTACGTTGAATAACATTTTATGAATGTTATTTAACTAGCTATCCAAATTAAGCTAAAATAAATTGATTATCGGGATAAAACGTCAATTTATTTATTTAATCATTTTTCTTATGATTATAATTAATCTCAACTCAAAACATTGTCCGAAAAACTGATAAATTATTGAGCTAACAAAATTCCTAATTAAACTCAACTTTTCAAAAAATCTCTTTTCTAGCCAACTTCGGGCTATAAAAACGCTTACTTAAAACAGTCTGATTACCAAGCGAATTGAACATTCTTATTGTCTGCAAAACCTTCGTTTAGGTTCGAACTACATCTAGTACGCGAAGGGTTCAAAAAACGCAAACAAACTCCCCTCCCTGAGTTGATGTGGTAAAAGCAGAACAGCCCAAAACGGCCAAGCGAGCAGGGTTTTAATTTTATGCCTATAAATGAAAGAAAATGTGATTACATTTTTCATACGTTCATTAACATTTTCTGAATATTATTTAACTAGCTATCCAAATTAGCTAAAATAAATTAATTATCAGGATAAAATGATAATTAATTTATTAAATCACTTTTCCTATGATTATAATTAATCTCAACTCAAAAAGTTGTCCGAATAAGCGATAAATTATCGAGTAAAAAAAATTCTTAGTTAAACTCAACTTTTCAAAAATCCCTTTTCTAACCAACTTCGGGCTATCAAAACGCTTACTTAAAACAGTCTGATTACCAAACTAATTGAACATTCTTATTGTCTGTAACACCGTCTAAATCTTCCGTTTAGGTTCGAATTTCATCTCGTACGCGCAGGGGGTCAAAAATGCACTCAAACTCCCCGCTCGAAGCTTATTTGGGGACTCAAAAACAGCCTAAAAACGGCCACTGAATAACATTTTCTGAAAGTTATTTAACTAGCTATCCAAATTAGCTAAAATAAATTGATTATCGGGATAAAACGATAATTAATTTATTAAATCACTTTTCCTATGATTATAATTAATCTTAACTCAAAATGTTGTCTGAATAACCGATAAATTATCGAGCTAACAAAATTCCTAATGAAACTCAACTTTTCAAAAACCGCTTTGTGTAGCCAACTTCAGGGTATCAAAACCTTTACTTAACACAGTCTGATTACCAAATATATTGAATATTCTTATTGTCTACAAAATCTTCTAAAACATCCGTTTAGGTTCGAACTTCATCCGGTACGCGCAGGGGGTCAAAAACGCACCCAAAAACGGCCCTCCCTGAGCTGATTTAGGGACGGCAAAACAATCCCAGAAACGGCCAAGCGAGCAGGGTTTTAACTTTCTGTTTTTTAATGAAATGAAGATATGATAACATTTTCCGTACATTCAATAACATTGTCCGAATATTATTTAACTAGCTATCCAAATTATCTAAAATAAATTAATTATAGGGATAATACGATAATTAATTTATTAAATCACTTTTCCTATAATTATAATTAATCTGAACTACAAACGTTGTCCGAATAATTGATAAAATATCGATATAAATAAATTCCTAGTTAAAATCAACTTTTTTCAAAAATTCTTTTTCTAGCCAACTTCGGGCTATCAAAACGCTTACTTAAAACAGTTTGATTACCAAGTTAATAGAACATTCTTATTGTCTACAACACTGTCTAAAACTTCCATTTACGTTCGAACTTCATCCGGTTTATGCAGGGGTCAAAAAAAGCACCCAAACATCCTTTTCTAAGCTGTTTTGGAGAATGCAGAACAGCCCCAAAAACAACCAAGCGAACAGGGTTTTAATTTTCTATCTTCAAATGAAATGAGCATATGATAATAGTTTGCGTACGTTAAATAAGATTTTCCGAATGTTATTTAATTAGCTAAAATAAATTAATTATCGGGATAATGATAATTAATTTATTCAATAACTTTTCCTATAATTATCGAGCTAACAAAATTCCTATAGTGAAACTCAACTTTTCAAAAACCGCTTTTCTATCCAACTTCGGGCTATTAAAACATTTACTTAAAATAGTCTGATTACCAAATAAATTGAATATTCTTCTTGTCTGCATCACCGTCTAAAACTTCTGTTTAGGTTCGAACTTCATCCGGTACGCATAGGGGGTAAAAAAACACACCCAAACTCCCTTTCACGAGCTATTTTGAGGACTGCAGAACAACCCCAAAATCAGCCAAGCGAGAAGGGTTTTAATTTTCTGTCTTCAAATTAAATTAAGATATGATAACATTTTTCGTACGTTAAATAACATTTTCCGAATTTTATTTGATTAGCTAAAATAAATAAATTATCGGGATAAAACGGTAGTTAGTTTATTAAATCACTTATCCTATGAATATAATTAATCTCAACTAGAAATGTTAACCGAATAACTGATAAATTATCGAGCAATCAAAATTACTAGTTAGACTCAATTTTTTAAAAACCGCTTTTCTAGCCAAGTTCGGGCTATCAAAACGCGTACTTAAAACAGTTTGATTACCAAACTAATTGAACATTCTTATTTTCTGCAACACCGTCTAAAATTTCCGTTAAGTTTTGAATTTCATCTGGTACGCGTAGGGGGTCAAGACACGCACCCAAACATCCTTTCCTGAGCTGTTTTGGGGACTGCAGAACATTCCTAAAAACAGCCAAGCGAGCAGGGTTTTAATTTTTTGTCTTCAAATAAAATAAAGATATGATAAATTTTTCCGTACATTAAATAACAGTTTCCGAATTTTATTCGATTAGCTAAAATAAATTAATTATCGGGATAAAACGATAATTAATTTATTAAATCAATTTTCCTTTGATTATAATTAATCTCAACTCAAAACGTTGTCCGAATAACCAATAAATTATCGAGCTAACAAAATTCCTAGTTAAACTCAAATTTTTTATAAACCCCTTTTCCAGCCAACTTTTGGCTATCAAAACGCGTACTTAAAACAGTCTGATTACGAAACAAATTGAACATTCTTATTGTCTGCATCATCGTCTAAAACTTCCGTTAAGGTTTCAATTTTATCTGGTACGCATAGGGGGTCAAAAAACGCACCCAGACATCCTTCCCTGAGCTGTTTTGGGGACTGCAGAACAACCCCAAAAACAGCCAAACGAGCAGGGTTTTAATTTTCTGTCTTCAAAGGAAATGAAGATATGATAACATTTTACGTACATTAAATAATATTTTCCGAATATTATTTAATTAGCTATCCAAATTAGCTAAAATAAATTAATTATCGGGATAAAACGATAATTAATTTATTAAATCTCTTTTTCTATGATTATAATTAATCCCAACTCAAAACGTTTTTCGAATAACCTATAAATTATCAAGCTAACAAAATTTCTAGTTAAACTCATTTTTTCAAAAACCTCTTTTCTAGCCAACTACGGGATATAAAAACACTTATTCAAAACGGTCCGATTACCAAACAAATTTGAACATTGTTATTGTCTGTAACACCTTCGTTTAGGTTCGAACTTCATCTGGTACGCGAAGGGTTCAAAAAACGCACCCAAACTCCCCTCCCTGAGTTGATGTGGGAACACCAGAACAGCCCAAAATAGCCAAGCGAGCAGGGTTTGAATTTTATGCCATCAAATGAAATGAAAATATGATAACATTTTTCATACATTCAATAACATTTTCCGAATGTTATTTAACTAGCTATCCAAATTAGCTAAAATAAATTAATTATCAGGATAAAATAATAATTAATTTATTAAATCACTTTTCTTATGATTAAAATTAATCTAAGCTAAAAATGTTGTCCGAAGAACCAATAAATTATCGAGCAAAAAAAATTCCTAGTTAAACTCATTTTTTAAAAATCGTTTTTCTGGCCAACTTCGGGCTATCAAAACGCTTACAATTAAAAAAGTTTGATTACCAAACTAATAGGACATTCTTATTGTCTACAACACTATCTAAAACTTCCGTTTAGGTTCGAACTTCATGCGATAC
The DNA here is from genome assembly GCF_937616625.2 of Mercurialis annua. Taxonomy (NCBI): domain Eukaryota; kingdom Viridiplantae; phylum Streptophyta; class Magnoliopsida; order Malpighiales; family Euphorbiaceae; genus Mercurialis; species Mercurialis annua. Next base: position 47,643,215 of record NC_065575.1, on the reverse strand, counting down.
GCACAGGAGGTCAAAAAAGCATCCAAATTCCCCTTCCTGAGCTTTTTTGGAGAATGCAGAAAAGGCCCAAAAAACATTTTCCTACGTTGAATAACTTTTTCGAATGTTATTTAACTAGCTATGCAAATTAGCTAAAATAAATTAATTATCGGGATAAAACGATAATTAATTTATGAAATCATTTTTCCTATGATGATAATTAATCTCAACTCAAAACCTTTTCCGAAAAACCAATAAATTATCGATCTAACAAAATTCCTAGTTAAACTCAACTTTTTAAAAATCGCTTTTCTAGCTAACTTCGGGTTATCAAAACGCATACTTAAAACAGTCCGATTACCAAACTAATTAACATTCTTATTGTCTGCAACACCGTCTAAAAACTTTCATTTAGGTTCGAACTTCATCTGATAGGTGCAGGGGGTCATAAAACGAACCCAAACTCCCCTCCCCAAGCTTATTTGGGGACTGCAGATGTCACGACCCAAAATATTGAGCCGAGACCAGCGCTAGGGAACGGGAGTGGTAGCTCCTGAACCCGTAGCAAGCCTCAAACCACAACTAATTTTTCGCAAATTATAAACAGATAATATCAAATAACGGAAGCAAATATACATATATTCATATAATCAAATATTTACACTAACTGTTCGGAATCCTCGCGGGCTCTAGTTACCGTACCCTGTACGGACTGGCGTCGCGGTACTATAAACAATAGTTAGTGTATCCAAAACATATCATCGGCATCTGGGGCCATGAACAAAACATAAAACACATAGCCTACAAAAACATATAAATAAGACAGCAGGCAATATGTGAAAACAAAATGTATTGCTGTCTAAGTTACGACTCTGTCAACACAGGACCACTACTGCAGCACTCTCAGAAGTCAGAAGACTATACATACATAACTAACTTCCGGATCCCAAAACTGGCATCTAGCTAAGTCCAGACGCTAAACACCTGAAAGACATCGAAGTGAGGGCTCAGTATTTGGGAAAATACAGAGTGAGTTTGCAATTTACTAACGACATCCTTATAAAAACATAGCATCGCTTTTCAAGAAAACAATAATATAAAATAATACATATAAACAGGTATTTGATAAACTCGAAACTAATATCCTAGCATGCGACATAACTTACGAATATTCAAATCATACTGATCCGAATGGTCCGACCCGGGAGTGTTCACACTCTGCCTCGTTGATCGCGACCTATCTCTTATTTCCCAAAGTGTGAGTTCAAGTCACTGGATACGGGGACTCCAGGTTACACCGTAACCGAGTGCTCACTCGTATCAAATTCATTGTCCAACTTCGAAATTCCTTCATATTCATATTCATATCATATTCATGTCATGCAGGTTTATCAAATCATTTATCATATGCAAACACGCTAGACTGACTCGATACCGGTGATCACACAGCCTATTGACACCCAATAGGTAGCTAGTTTCTTCGGATCGCATACCAGTTCCTTGTATATAAACTTGATAGAACACATAGCATTTAATCAAATCATGTATTATGCGATGCGTATAAACAATACACGTATATATAAAATATAATATTAAATGACTTTCATATGTAATACAGGAAAGTAAAGTGCAACTCATTGAAACCGCAATCCAATCAATCACGTTGTAAGTACCCCAAAATATTTATGTATTTAATTGGACAATGTGTCCAGTCCTAATTCGCCAGGGTGGCGATATTGGAAATAATTTTTAAGAAATTAAAGTAAATAAGCCTTTAGTAGGTCGGTTTTGGGAAAGTAATTATGTGGAATTTAATATCATATTTCAATTCTAAAGTTGGAATTTGAATTAAAAGGAAAAATGTCAAGAAAAGTCTCAAACTAGAGTTTAGGGACTAAAGTGGTACTTTAACCAGTTAAGTCCCGAAAAGGGAAATTATTTCTCCAAGGTCCGCGAAATTTTTTATAATATATGTGGTGAAAGTTTCGGGTCAATCAGAGACCTTTTAAAATTTGGACGCGGATGCGTTTTGGGCTAAATTGCAATTTTTTAAAAGGTTAAGGGCCAAAACATAAATTAGCCAATTAAGTTTAGAAAAGAGCAATTAAAAGATTATGGACGGAAAATAATAATTTTGAGTTAGTATTATTTATTTGAATATAAATAATACGTAAGTAATAAAGTTAAAAGGATAATTTAACCATTTGGTTAAATTAGAAAATTTAAAAGAGAATTGGTTTAAAATAAAGAAACGAAGGATCAAAGTTGTCAATTGGCCAAATATATATACATCCTTTCCTTAGGATAAAGGAAACAGAACGGCTCAGATGATCCAGAAGAAAGAAAGAGAAGGTTTTGGCGATCGATTCGATCCGCCGCTGTTTCGCCGTTTCTCGTCCAAATCGAGCGTTCTTTATATCGATTTGTTCAAAATTCAATTCTCTATCATCTTTGAACTTCAGATCGAGCTAAGCTCGACGTTTTATTTTGAAAATTTGTAAATAAGAGTTATTTCGTTTTAACGAATTAAACGAATCGTAATCGCGTTTCTATAATCGTTTTTGGTGAGAATTAAGTTGGAATATGTGTTATAGAGAAGGGGAAGCATGTCGGAAAAGTCGGCGAGTGGCGAAGCGCCCGGAACACCGCAGTGTGCGAACGCACACTGAGCCGTGCATATGCACGGGACCCTTCGGGCGTTCGTAAAGCCAGCAATCATGCCTGTTTGGACATTTAACCCCGTTTCGACCTAAATATCCGACTTTAAGTACGTCGGACATTAAAAGTGAATCACGGACCCCGAAAACGAGAAATTTGGATATTGAACATAACGAGTTCGAATAGGGTTTCGGGATATAAAGAACCTAAGTTTAAGAATCAATGAATAAGAGATATAACAAATATCTCAACTAAGTATTAGAATACTATCGAAGTTAAGAGTCATATTCGAAATGCGATTATATTAAGCCAAAGTTTATAACTTAGGGTTTTAATACTAAGCCTACGTTTATGAATTAAACGTATATATGATTTGAATAGGAAATGGACGTATCGACAAGCTACCAGGTCGACGAGCTGGAATAGCTAAGGGATCAAATGACGAATGGAAGTTCATGGGATCTTATTATTATTATTATTCGGAAAGCGGTCACTGTGAGTGGCAAATTTACTTTCGCGTATTATTATTATTGTTATAAAAGTTATTTTCATACCCTATTAGCATTATTATCAATACA